>NW_024055746.1:0-33938 GCF_902713615.1 Scyliorhinus canicula
TCGGGCTCCCCCACTTGGGTCTGTGACACACTCTGGGATTCATCAGGGAGACCCGTAGTCACAGCGAGAGTAAAAGGGAAGCCCATAGAGTTACTCTGGGACACAGGAGGCTCCCGCACCACCATTAACTCTACGACCACGGCACACGCAGACACGTGGCCGACCACATCCACCATTACACTTAGCGGGTTCACCGGACACTCGCAGCAGGGACATATCACAGCACCCGTAGCGATCCAGCTAGGGAACATCTCAACCAAACACCCCGTTGTATTAGTAAATCTTCCCCGGACAGCAGAACACATCCTGGGGATAGATTTTATGAACGCTCATAGCTTGTCGTTCGACCCAGTGAACCAGTGTGTCTGGCGAATGGCTAGATCAGACAGAGCACCAGCCACCCTCACAGTAGGAGACTACGCTAATCGGATTAGCGCAGTGGGAGAGTACTCATTCGACCTGACTACACTCCACACCGACAGACAAATAAAAGCCCTACTGAACAAACACAGGACAGCATTTGCAAGTCACCGTCATGACTGTGGCAGAATGACTGGACCAGTTCACGTTACCGGACAGGACCCCCGACCACAGAAACAGTATAGATTTCCCCTGGAAGCAGAGGTGGAAATAGAAAAGGTGATAGGAAGCTTATTGGAGCAAGGTGTGCTCAGAACGGTAGCCTCGACCAATAATGCCCCTATTTGGCCAGTGAGGAAGCCCGATGGATCATGGCGTCTGACCATCGATTATCGGGAACTCAACAAAGTAACCCCCGCAGTAGCCCCAACGGTAGCTACTAGTCCCGAGACCATGCTCAAGCAGGGACTCAACTCCAAATACTTCACGGTATTGGACATCAGTAACGGATCTGGTCAATACCATTGGCAAAAGCGTGCCAGTACAAATTTGCCTTCACTTTCAAATCGCAGCAGTATACGTGGACATGCCTTCCACAAGGATTCCACAATTCCCCCTCCATTTTCCACCGACAGTTGGCAAGTGGTTTAGAGAAATTCTCCCGCCCCGAATGTCTGGTACAGTATGTAGACGACCTACTACTGCAGACAGACACAAAGGCAGAGCACATTACGCTTCTGGCCGAACTCCTGGAACTGTTGACTTCAATTGGATGTAAAGTTAACCCAAGAAAGGCCCAGATTTTGGAAACTAAAGTGATGTATTTGGGAACAGTCATCACACACGGCAAACGCGAGATCGAATTCAAAGAAGATTGATTCGATTGTCAAATTGCCCCTTCCCCAGAATGTATCAGCCCTCCGGTTTTTTGGACTGGTTGGCTATTGTCGGAACCACATCGACGTACTCGCGACAAAAGCCGCCCCACTCTCAGACCTCCTTAAGAAAGGAGCCCCCTGGGAATGGCTTCCGCAGCATACAGGGGCTGTGGAGGAGTTAAAACGAGCCCTTAGCGCAGCACCCGCGCTGCTAGTCCCAGACCAACTTTCCCCCTATGCAATAGAGGTAGCGAGCACCGATCTGACCCTCTCGGCCGTGTTGCTTCAGGAACGGCACGAGCAGCTAAGACCAGTGGCTTATGCCTCCCGACTGTTAGACCCGGTAGAACAAGGATTCTCTGCCTGTGAGAGGCACCTCCTTGCTGTCTTTGGGCAGTTCAGTACTTCTCGTACATTACCGGACTCAACCCCATTTCTATTCTGACCGAACACACACCCACACAGCTACTCCTAGACGGTCGACTGAAGGACGGTTCAGTTAGCCAGATTAGGGCAGCTAGATGGACACTACTTTTACAAGGACGGGACATTACAGTAAAACGGACCCGCACACACACATATTTAGCAGACAACCTCCAATACCCCGGACAGCCCCATGACTGTGAAATTGTAGCTCCCCTGCTTAACACAGGACCCTTTATCGCAAAAACACCCCCAGGAAGATAGGGAACCCAAACAAAGCCCCCAGCCCACAGACACGTGTGGACCACTGAGGATTTACGTAGACGGTTCCTCCACAGTTTTAAATGGTGAGCGTATCACAGGATGCGGCATCTATGTAGAGAGCGCACGCGCTCTCGAAGAAATCGCTCTTAAACTACCAGGTCACTTAGGCGCGCAGGCAGCAGAGCTCGCGGCCATAGCGTATATAGTGGACCACCCCGCTTCTTTCCCCAGCCCAGCAGACATATATTCAGACAGCTTATATGTCTGTAATAGCTTAACCGATTTTCTGCCCCTGTGGAGGACACGAGGTTTTGTCTCCGCAGACGGGAAACCCCTTCCATCAGCCCCTCTACTCCAGCATATTTTAGAAAAAGCGAAGGACAGGACCTTCGGAATAATAAAAGTAAGAAGTCACCATAGGTCATCCCCCCCTGGGAATGTAAAGGCCGACGCACTGGCTAAGGCAGGTTCCAGGCGAGGACACTTATGGACCCCCCCAGCTAGCGCACCAGCTAGCGCCCCTGTGAGCAGTCCAAATCTCACAGACAGATATTAAAGATCTTGTGGCAGCACAGAAGCAGGATAAGGACCTCCGGGAGGTTTTTAAAGGCAACTTTGTGCCAGAGTACGAGAGATTTAAACACGCACTGACCACACATGAGGGTGTGATCATAAAGGAACAACTTTATGTGGTCCCGCAGCAGGACAGGAATGCAATGATTGCTTTATTCCATGATAACCACGGGCATCAGGGAATTGATGCAACAACGAGGCACCTCAGGCAACTCTGTTGGTGGCCTAATCTCAGGACTGATGTCACACATTATATTGAGAATTGCCTTATTTGTGCTCAGAATAACCCGGAGAGGTACTCTAAGAAGGCACAACTTCGGCATACTCGCCCAGTTAACGGCCCCTGGACAAACCTCCAGATCGATTTCATAGGACCATTGCCCCCTTGTAGGAATGGCTATAAATACGTTCTGGTGGTCATCGACACCTTTACCAAATGGGTAGAGGCATTCCCCTCTAGAACAAATACAGCAAAGACAGCTGCAAAGATCCTGACCCACCACATCTTCACGAGATGGGGTTTACCCCGAAGTATCGATTCGGACCAGGGATCTCACTTTACAGGACGGGTCATGAAGAACGTCCTGACAATATTTGGGATAAAACAAAATTTCCATATTGCGTATCATCCACAGTCCAGCGGGATTGTGGAGCGCATGAATCGGACTCTAAAACTACCCTTAGAAAAATGGTTCAGGAAAATAACTCCACATGGGATTCAGTGCTCCCATTTGCACTCATGTTCATAAGGAACACTGTTTCCACTTCCACAGGCTACACACCACACACTCATGACCGCGGACGCCCTATGAAAGGGACAGAATTCCTTTTAGGACTGGACATGACCAGCCCCGAGATGACAGCCCTCACACACGAAAAGACGGTTAAAGACTTGGTTGAGACTGTGAGGTCTGCACAGATTGCAGCCGCAGTTCAGCTTGGAAAACGCCGTCAACAACGCACAGCTTGTTTTAATAAGACCGTACCCCACAGAATTCCAGGTTGGGCAACAGGTAATGTTATCTGTTTACCCCCAGCAGTTTTTTGGCTCCAAAATATTCCGGTCCCTACTCAATTTCGGATAAAATTAGCCCCTCAGTTTACAGGGTAAAATATCCTAATGGGAAGACCGCGTGGTTCCATATTAACCAGCTTAAAGCATATGGGACACAGTCTAACCATGCTCATCATGTACTGCTAGATGCAGCAGAACACTTCACCCCGCCCACTAGAGACACTTTTCCACCATCCCCCTCACAGACCAGTTCATCAACGGACTCGCCCACAGACCACGCCCCGAAATCCCACAAGCTGCCACAGCAGAGACAGCAGGACAGACACTGACTCTGAGGACAGCGACAGCACACAGCCATACAGCCCACACTGCACCAACTACGACCCCGACTCCAGTGACCCCATGGAAGTCACTTACCTTAAAAACCCAGAACCACCACCCGACCCCGACTACCCCGACACCACACTTGACACACACTATGGCACAGGGACAATTCATACAGACTTGTCCGCAATGACGAAAGTGACCCCCGGTCACAATTCGAAATAGCATGCCTGATCCACACAAGGGTGTGGGATCCGGGAGAGCAGGACGACACGGTGTCTGACTCCCGACACGGCAACCCCTTTGTGACCCTGTTCACAGAGACAGAGGAAAAGTGAGGTGTCCAGATGATGTAAATAGGAATCGTTTGAGGGAAACGATGTCCTTTCTGATGGAACCTGCACGTATGTTTGTCTTCGTTTTATGTTTGTTTTGTTTCAGGAATGTAAATGTTTCAGTTGGAGGATGGACATCTTCTTTTCAGCTGAAAAGATTGTGACCACCTCACATACACGTTAGTTTGTCCGCAGATACCTTTGAGAACTTCAGTTCCCAAACCCGTTTGATTGGAAATCTTTTCAAAGTTGTAAGGCTTGTGACCACCTTACACACCCAATAGTTTCTCTGCCGAAACCTCTGAGAACTTCTATGGTGAGCAGCTCACCTTATCGGCTACAATATCTGAAGCCCAGCTCATTTCCCAAAAGGAGCATCTTGGCTCCATTGTTTTTAGGTGCCCCTCTATTCGGTGAATAGAGGCTGCAAGTCACGGTAACCACATTCGTACCCGTTTTACTCCAGGTTACTCAGGCAGTGGACAAACGGCACTGAGGACCCGCCCTGTCTGAGAACCCACTTTGGTCAGCCAAGCTCGGGTATGGCACAGCACGCCCTACCCGGGGATCCCATCCAACTCGTACCCGTAGCGGCCCATACGCAACTCATTCGGACGTTTCTTTCAAAATTTTGTTTTCATTTTTTGTTAGGCAGCCCTTCGGCCGCCATCCCACATGCTATTTACATCCAGGAACATTCGGATGGTAAACTAGCAAAGCCTGCGAGACGGCTCGCAGAGGAAGGATTGTTAGGTGTATTCTGGTCTTCAAATTCGCTTTTGAAAAAAAAAATGAGGGGAGTCACAGGGTGTGACTTGGCCATCATTTTTAAAGGGTCAATCGGAATATAAAAGACTGATGCACTAACAGGTAAAGATCTTAAGCTGTGTATTGACAGATACTGTGCTTGATCCCATAGCTTTCGAAGGACGAGACAGGGATCGAAGCAAGGATTGTCCATACAGGAGGAAGAAAGAAGGAAAACCAAGATAAAGATGATGGAAGCTCACCTATTGTTGTTAACTGTTATATCTGTTTGTGTGGAAACAAGACACGTTTCCCCCACAACCCCCACCGTAAATGTTTCCCTTACAGCCACTCCCCAGTGCTCAGCTCTGATCAGTGAGGTTCAGACCTGGTGCACTAAATTTATGACATGGTACTCCATGTCATACGTAATCGAATCACTACTGGTGATTGCGATCCTCGTTATCCTTGTACAGACCCTCAGGTTGAGGAAGTGGAAGAGGAGAGCCTCCCGTTCTTGCCCTTCCGTCTATGGAGTTCGATCTCCGATTTTTCGATTTCATCAATCCCCTCTGCCCCATGATGAATAAAGAACTGTGTAATGAATAAAAAATTCGACCCTGTATTGTATTGTCCTATACTCGACTGCCGAGTTAGGAAATGTGATGTTGTGGTGTGAATGGTTAAGGTTTTAGAGTGTGAGGAAATGTTTAAGTAAAGTTAGGGATAATTGTGATAGGTAGAGGTTCCCAGTTTATGGTAATGCATGTCCCCTTTGACATAGCGCCAAGTAGAGATGTTAGGTAAAAATTTTCTTCCCATAGTTTAAGACAGAGTAGCCCAGGAACTGGCAAGAGGTCAGGGGACACAAAGAAGGCAACCCAGATGCACTCAAGGCGACGTACATTGTGATCCTTCACAATATTTGATTGTGAGGATCACAAGGAGGGAATGTAGCCACCTAAAATGGATGCTGAGCTACAAAATTAGGTCAAGCGCTAAGACTGCTGGGAAACAGACAGTTTAGCCAGACCAGCAGTCTGCAAAGAGCAGTTTGCATTCTGCAGCAGCAGAAACCAGTTTGGGCTCAGGTGAGAAGACCTTAGCTAGGTGCAAATGGCAAAACGCTTTGCATGCTAATGAGGCAATCAGACCTGAACACCCACACAATAGATACATTTGATTCTGAATGGACACATTTGAATCAAGGCCCAGACATCGAGGCACCAGAAACCTCCAAACAAAAGGGCATAAGAAACGCCCCCCCATCACGGAGACCCCCTCGCATTGGGGAATTAAAACAGTATCGATGAGGAATTGACCCAATAGGTAAAGCCGCCCAAGAAGAGGGAAGGACAATGGAACCCCTATAAAAGACAGGGACCTCATGTTGTCCGGTCTGCTTTTCCGTGCTCCGGCTCTGACCAAGACCTTGAAGATCCAATCTGACTCCAGCCGTCGAGCACCAGCCGCCGAACCGTAAGTGCCAGTACGACGCTCGCTACGCGAACTAAGCCCGCTAGAACCCCCAGTGACCAGAACGCTTGCTGAAGGTTGCAGCCCAAGACCAGGACGAAGGCCTCGCTCCCTGACCTTGCCTGTTCCTGTTAGATAAGTATTCTGATTACTTTAGTTTAGTCATAGCTTAGTCTCTTAGTGTGTGCATGAGTATTTATTATAACTGTATAATAAATATTATCGTTTGGACCTTACTAATCGGTGTATCGTCTTTATTACTTTGAACTTGACCTTGGAATACTCGTGACGTTGTCTATACGGCAACTGGCGACTCCTAAGCTGAATAAATACATAAGACAGAGCCTAGTGGTGTTAAGCACTTGGAAGTTAATACACCCCAATAAACGCGTTTTACGCCCATAGTAAAACGTGCAACAGTACACAGAGGGAGAATTCAGAATTGTGATGTGAGAGTACCTTTAAAAAATGGGTGTTTATCAAATAGCTGTAGTGGATGTACCTTTAAGAAATGGATGTTTATCAAAGAGCTGCAGGGAAGGCAGACAGCCCAGCTCCACCCACACTCTGATATCACTGCAGCTGTTTTGAGTTTGCACATTATCCCCGTGTCTGTGTGGGTTCCCTCCAGGTGCTCCAGTTTTCTCCCACCGTCGAAAGATGTGCAGATTTGGTGGATTGCCAATGCTAAATTGCCCCTTAGTTACCAAAGGTGAAGTGGTGTCACGGGGAAATGTCAGAGGGACTGCGCCTTGTGGGGTGGCTCTTTTGTCGGGTTCGTGTGTGCAAACTTGATGGGCTGAATGGTCTCCTTCTGCACTGCAGGGATTCTATGATGCTGTTGAATTAATCTCGCATTTTCTGTTTTTACTCTATGTGACATACCTTTTTAATCCACTAATTATATTTATTGAACCACTGTACCACCAACTGCCAGGACAGTGTGTTGATGTTTCAGCTGTTCCAGCCTTGGGTGACTGTGTGGAGTTTGCACAATCTCCCCGTGTCTGTGTGGGTTCCCATCGGGTGCTCCAGTTTTCTCCCACCATCCAAATATGTGCAGGTTAGTGGATTGACCACGCTAAATTGCCACTTTATATTATAGTAATCTTTACTGTCACAAGACGGCTTACATTAACACTGCAATGAAGTTACTGTGGAAAGCCCCGAGTCGCCACATCCGGCACCTGTTCGGATACACAGGGAGAATTCAGAATTTCAAATTACCTAACAGCACGTCTTTCCGGACTTGTGGGAGGAAACTGGAGCACCCGGAGGAAACCCATGCAGTCACAGGGAGAATGTGCAGACCCCACACAAACGGTGACCCAAGCTGGGAATTGAACCTGGGACCCTGGAGCTGTGAAGCAATGGTGCTAACCACTGTGCTACCAAAAATGTTTAGGTGGGGTTACTGGGTTACGGGGATAGGGTGGAGGCATGGGCTTAAGTAACGTGCTCTTTCCAACGGCCGGTGCAGGCTCGATGGGCCGAATGGCCTCCTCCTGCACTGTAAATTCTATGATTCTGTAGGATTTTCTCTCTGTCTCCTCCGATGGGTCTGTCTGGTGGTATTTCCTTGACGTCAGCAATGTTGCTTCACTGTGCTAACCACTGTTTATCTCTTGTATTTCACTGTGACAGGGCAGGGACCTGATTCAAGGGATTCAAACATGGGAGTTCTGGGAAAGATGGGCAAGGATTTGGGAGGTGGCAACATGTTCAAAGAGTTTTGAGGGAAGAGGGAGGTTGAAGATGGGGCAGTAATTTGTAAGGATGGCAGGGTCAAGGTTTGTTTTATTGTGGAGGGGGTGATGATGGGAGATTTGAAGGACAGAGGGACAGTACCTAAAGAGAGAAATGCTGACAATATCCATGGACACAGGGTAGTTGGCTGATCAGTAACTCAGTGGGAATAGGGTCGATGGAGCAGGAGCTGGGTCTCCTGGACAAGATGAGCTCTGAGAGGGCATGAGGGGAGATGGGAGAGAAACTAGAGAAAGATGTGGGTTCAGGGCTCGGGCAAGGATGACATTTATAGACAGTATGGTCCGGTGGGCTCGTGGAAGGGAGGGAAGCAGCAGAGGCACCTGATCGGATTGACTCAATCTCAGTCACAAAGAAGCTCCACAAGCTCCTCTCACTTCTTGTTGGAGGTGAGGATGGAAGAGACAGGGGAGAGCGAGAGAACTTCAAAAGGAACTAACTTGTGTCAGAGATATTAAAAAGTTTCAACACACTGCGTATTTCACACAAATCTAATTTATTTGACTTTAGCCAGAATATTAGCCCCTGTAAATGGGCTGAGTTGTTATCAGCAGAAAGAGACCCAAATGAACATGGTTCAGTCCTGAATGTGAGAACAGCAAAACCCAATGCAGCCCTTACTTGTGGCCTCGTTGGTGTCTCAGTAGGGAGGATGAGGCGGTGAATCCCTTCCCACACTGGAGCAGGTGAATGGCCTCTCCCCAGTGTGGGTTCGCTGATGTATAGTGACCTGAATTGATTGTGTGAACCCAGTCCCGCAGTGGGAGCACCTATACGGTCTCTCGTCAGTGTGAACACGTTGATGGCGTGTCAGATTTCCAGACGTTTTATAGCTATTCCCGCAGTCTGGACATTGAAACGGTCTCTCATCAGTGTGAACTCGCTGGTGACTCAGCAAGTCAGATGAAATAGTAAATCCCTTCCCACACTCTGAGCAGGCGAGTGGTTTCTCCCTGGAGTGATCTTGCTGGTGCTTCTGCAGGGTGGATGAATCACTGAATCCCTTCCCACACTTGGAGCAGGTGAATGGCGTCTCCCCGATGTGAATTCGCTGGTGTCTCAGCAGGTGGGGAACGAGTGAATTCCTTCCCACAATCTGAGCAGGTGAACGGTCTCTCTCCAGTGTGAATTCGCTGGTGTGTGGACAGAGTGGATGATTGGGTGAATCTCTTCCCACACGTGGAGCAGGCGAACGGTCTCTCCCCAGTGTGAATTCGCTGGTGATTTTGCAGAGCCGATGAAACAATGAATCCTTCCCACACTGGAGCAGGTGAATGGTCTCTCTCCAGTGTGACTACGTCGATGGCTTCCAGCTTGGATGGGGAAATGAATCCTTTCCCACAGTCCGACATTTCCGTGGTTTCCCTCAGTGTGACTGCATTGTGGCCTGTGAGGCCTGATGATAGAGCGAATCCTCGTCCACACACACAAATCAAGTACGGTTTCTCCCCACTGTCAATGATGCTTGTTCCTTCCATGTTCAAAATCCGCTGATATTCAGGATATGATAAATGAGGACTCTGTCATATCCTGACGTGATGCTTGGTTTGAGTTTCTGGTCTTTGAAGCCTCCTCGAACACCCTGTGAAACTGATTTAAAAACAGAAAATAGGGAATGAGAGAGACCCACAAAAACACAAAGGCAGGTTGTGAAATTGCTGAATGATTCTGGTCATTTGTGGGGCCGGCACTGGGAAAAGTGACCATGAAAACTGCTGGATTGTTATAAAACCCAATTGGCCTCTTTGGGAGGAGAAAAGAGGTGAAGAGGGATTGTTGTACAAGACATATATTGAGACAGTAGTTGGCAAAGTATATTCGACCTTGAGCTTCAGAAACTGAAATATTGATGCTGAAACTATGCTTCTGGTGGCAAAGTGGTTAGCTCTGCCTCACAGCTCCATGGTCCCGGGTACAATTCGAGTCTCGGGTGACTATGTCTGGAGTTTGCACTTTCTCTCCGTGTCTGCGTGGGTTTCCTCCCACAGTCCCAAGATGTGGAGGTTAGGTGGATTGGCCAAGCTAAATTGCCCTTAGTGTCCAAAGGTTAGTTGGGGTCACTGGGTTCCGGGGACAGGGTGGAGGCGTGGGCTTAAGTTGAAGGAGGGTGCTCTTTGCAAGGGCCAGTGCAGACCTGATGGGCTGAAATGCCTCCTTCTGCACTGTGAATTCTATGATTCTGCACTGTAGGAATTCTATGAAGCTCGGGTCACCACGCTTCAGGAAGGATGTGAAGTGGGCAGCACATTGGTGCAGACGTTAGCCCTGCTGCCTCACGGCGCCAAGTCCCAGGTTCGATCCCAGCTCCAGGTCACTGTCCGTGTAAAGTTTGCACATTCTCCCTGTGTGTGGGTTTTGCACCCACAACCCAAAGATGTACAGGCTAGGTGGATTGGCCACGCTAAATTGCCCCTTAATTGGAAAAAAATGAATTGGATACTCTAAAATTTAAAAAAAAGGAAGGAAGTGAAGGTTCTTGGAGAAGATGCAGAGGAGATTTACCAGAATGGTTCCAGCAAAGGAGTTGAGGAGAGATTTGATTCAGGGACTCAAGATTCATTCAGGTGGGCAAAGAAACTGTTTCCATTCACTGATCGTACAAGCAGTCGGAACACAGATTAAAAGTTTTGGGTAAAACCTGGATTGAACTATAAAAGATCCTGAGGGGTATTGACAGGGTCAATGTGGAGAGGATGTTTCCTCTTGTGGGAGAATCTGGAACAAGGGGGACACTGTTGCAAAATAAGGGGCCCCCATTTCAGATGGAGAGGTGGATTTTTTATTCTCTTGAGGGTTGTAAGAATTTGGAACTTGCATCCTTAAAAGGCAGTCATGATGTGGAGATGACAACGTTGGACTGGGGTGAGCACAGTTAGAAGTCTTGCAACAACAGGTTAAAGTTCAACAGGTTTGAAACAAACCTGTTGGACTTTAAACCTGGTGTTGTAAGACTTCTTAAAAGGCAGTGGAAGCAAAGTCCTTGAATATGTTTAAGGCAGAGCTGGATAGATTCTTGATGGGCAAGGGGGTGAAAGGTTATCGGGGTCGGCAGGAAAGTGGAGTGGAAATGAAAAAAAATGAAGTGAAAATCACTTATTGTCACTAGTAGGCTTCAATGAAGTTACTGTGAAAAGCCCCTAGTCGCCACATTCCGGCGCCTGTTCAGGGAGGCTGTTATGGGATCGAACCATGCTGCTGGCCTGCCTGGTCTGCTTTCAAAGCCAGCGATTTAGCCCTGTGCTAAACAGCCCCTCAGTTGAGGTTAGAATGTTGAGGTTATAAATTGAGGTTAGAATGAGATCAGCCGCAATCTTATTGAATGCTGATCAGGCTTGAGGGGCCGAGTGGCCTGTTCCTAGTTTGTATGTAAAAGGTACAGGAGATATGAGGTGATATGAGATGTGTTTTTACACAGCGAGCGGCAATGACCTGAAACTTTTTGCCTGTGAGGGAGTTTGAAAATAGACACAATGAATCATTTGATTTCAAAAGGAAATTGGATTTGAGGGAAATAAACCTGCGAGGATACAGGGATAGAGCAGGAGAATGGCACTGACTGGATTGCTCCAGAGAGCTAGCATGGATTTAATGGGCCGAATGCCATTCTCTGTGCCATCATGTCTCTTAGACTCTTTTGTGTAATTTAGTTTTGTAATTTAACCCCGGGGGGTTCAGATATCACTCAGATAAATCTGTGCTACACTCCCTCCGAGGCCATTCTATCCTTCCTCAGGTTTGTTGCCCAGAACTGAACACAGTTCTCCAGGTTTGGTCTAACCAGGGTTTGTGAATCTCGGGGCTTTTCCAGTCACACTGAGACCTAAATCTTCCTCACAGACAGAACAGACAAACCTTTTACCTTCCACACCCAGATGCTGCTGAAATTCAGGTTCTGATGAATCGAGTGACTCTGTCAGATGCGATGTGACGTTTGGTTTGAGTTTCCCGTCTGTTAAACCTCCACTTCCAGTATCCTGTAAATTTACAGAAACCTCACTGTCAGTTTAGGATAGAAATTCACAACATTCTCTCCTCGCCAACTTTGATTAAATGTATTCCTGGAGGTTTGATCACATGACCTGCCCCCATCCTCCAGCCTTTAATCGGTCAATACATCCATCCCTGTGACACACTGCCTTCCTCGGCTAATTGGGAAGCAAAAGGTCTCATTACCTTACAGGACAGTGATTGACTGTCAGCCAATCAACCTTTATCCCGTTTTCAATATTTTTATATCCGCTTAAGAGAAATGTTAAAAGAAAATTACAAAAAAATCTTCTTTACTGTCCTAATGATTTCCCAGACATGAATCTCACCAAGCCAGAAAGTAAAATTTTGAATTCATTGAAAGTCCAGTGGTGACCATGAAACCATTGCTGGTTGTTGCAAAGAGCCACCTAGTTCGCTGATGTCCTACAGTGAAGGAAATCTTCTATCCTTACCTGGTGTGCCCTACACGTGACTCCAGATCCACAGTCAGCTTGTTGACTCTTAAAATGCCCTCTGGATACACTCAGTTCAAGGGTAATTAGGGATGGGCAGTGAATGCTGGCCCAGCCAGCGACTCCCACATCCCGTGAATGAATAGAAAAGAAAATCTGCCATCCTTACCTGGTCACACAGACACGATTCCAAACCACAGCAATGTGGTTGACTCTTTAAATGCCCTGAGATGGCCGAGCCAGCCACTCGGTTTGAGGGAAATTAGGGATGGGCAAAATGTTGGCCCAGCCAGTGACTCCCACAAATGAATAAAATAAAATCCTGGAGACTCAAGTCAGTCAATCTGGGAAAGTTGGCAACCGGTCCGGGCACGCAGCACATGTGCCCTGTGGCACCTTGTCCTCTGTAAAGGTGGCAGCCGGTAACCCGGGCCTGTCACCGCTCAGCTCTCACTCTGTTCGGTGCTGTTTAAGACGGGACCGTTAACATTTTACTCGGGAGTTGAAGCCTCTGGGTTTTTCTGAAGCCTCCCCAAGTCACTCCGCAGCTTCTATTACTCTCCGGCTACCCACCGGCTCCATTTCTTTGCACACATGAAGTGTGTGAGTTATCTCCCTCTGAACTGCACTTAATTAATTAATGACTAACTCATATTTATTCTTATCCAGTGGAAACATCTTCCACTTGTCTAGCATATCAAACCTTTTCATAATCTTGCAGGATAGGTCATCCTTCATTCCCTTTTCCAAAGAAAAGGTGATGCCCTGTCCAATCTTTCTTGCTGGGTATAACCTGCCAGTTCAGGCATAATTCAAATATCTTTTCCTGCATCTTCTCCAGTCCTTCGAGATCCATTTTACAATATGGAGACTTTAACTAATCTGAGCAGCAAACTCACCGTTGCACCAAATGCCTGTGTTGCAGCATTTTAGTAATTTTACCGTTAGCAGAATGTAAGATGGGACAGAACAAGATCCAACGAGCCAGTCTGTAACACTGCAGAGCATCTACAAACTTGCCTCTTCCCTTACTGCTAAACTCTTAACCTGTCAGTATGGCATAAGAATAATGTTCAGAGAAAGACTGGATTTCAGCTCGGTGACACTGGGCCAGACTAAATTAGTTCACAGGATTGTTGAGCTAATGTATCCATATCATAAAATGGATCTGGAAGGACTGGGGAAGATACAGGAAAGTATATCAGAATGATGCCTGAACGGGCAGGTTACAGCCAGCAAGAAAAGCAGTGGCTCGAGGAGCCATCTAGGCTCCCCCGCTTCCATTTTATGTGTTCTTATGAACATCACTGTAAACCATTTCCATGCAGACACAACAGATGCAACAACCACCAGTTCATCGCCCTTCCCATATTCCAGGATTCCAAACACACTTTCCAGGTGACCGTGATTTACTTGTACTTCTTGCCATCCAGTGTTGTGTATTCACTGCTCACGATTTGGTCTTCCCTACACTGAGATTAAATCTGGATTGGGTGACTGTGGAACATCACCATTTAGTCTGCAAACATAATCCTGAGCTTATGATCATTTTAACATTTTAATTCCCTGCCCCACTCCCACTCTGTCCACAGCCTCCTGCACTGCTCTAGTAAAGCTGAAAGGAAACTCGAGGAACAGAACCTCCATACGGACATTGACCCAGGGCCGGGTTTCAAACCCGGGTCCTCAGTACCGTAGTTTTGTAAACTCTTTTTACGGGACAATAGAAGGTTTGTATTCGGTAAATTGAGACTAAATATTGCAATCAAGGTCGGACAGAAGTCAGTTGATTCATCAGGCCCTGAATATCATCCTTCGAATGTGGAAGGTGAAATGTTTCTCTGTTCTCAATGAGAAAAGATTTCAAACATCAGTGTGACTGAAAAAACCCGAGACTCACACAACACACACCCGAGTGAGAGTGTTCCAGTGAACTGACTGTGGAAAGAGCTTTAACCAGTTACACAGTGGGGAGGCAGTGGTGTAGTGGTATCGTCGCTGGACTAGTCATCCATAAACCCAGGATAATGATCTGGGGACCCGGTTTGAATCCTACTACCACAGGTGATGGAATTTAAACTCAATAACATTTCTGGAATTAAAAGTCTATGAAACCAGCTGGTTGACTAATGCACTTTCGGGAGGGAAATCTGCCGTCCTTACCCAGTCTGGCCTACATGTGACTCCAGACCCATAGCAATGTGGTTGACTCTTACCAGCCCTCAAGGGCAATTAGGGATAGGTAATAAATGCTGGCACAGCCTGCGATGCCCACGTCCAATGCATTAAAAAAATTGTTTCACTAATTGTAACTCAATTAATGATCACCACCTATTTAATCATCTTGCAGAATTTTAGCTAATTAATACAGTAATTTTTAATGAATACAGGGCACCATATGGCGCAGTGGTTAGCACTGGGACTGCGGCACCGAGGACTCGGGTTCGAATCCCGGCCCTGGATCACTGTCCGTGTGGAGTTTGCACATTTCCCCATGTCTGCATGGATTTCAACCCCACAACACAAATTGTGCACGTTAGGCGGATTGGCCATGTTAAATGGCCCCTTAATTTGGAAAAAAAATAATCGGGTACTCTAAATTTATACAAATAAAAGATAAATTGACTGATCAAGGATGAGGTTCTGTTTCTCAAGTTTCCTTTGAGCCTTATTGGAGCAGTACTCTAAATGTATATGGAAAAAATACTTTTCACTGTACCTCACTGAGCCTTCTTCAAAATTATTCAATCATGGGAGGTTGGGGTCACTGGCTGGACCAGCATTTACTGCACATTCCAATTACCCTTGAACTGCGTGTCTTGTGAGGCTATTTCAGAGGGCACTTACAAATCAACCACAACATTGCTGTAGATCTGGAGTAATGTGTCGGCCAGGCCACGTAAGGAGAGCAGATTTCCTGAAGGACCCGACGGGTTTTTACAACAATCGACAAAGTCACCGTTAGACTTATACTTTGAGACTTTTATTCAATTTCAATATCTGTCATAGGCAGATTCGATCCCAGATCCCCAGAGCATTAACCTGGGTCTCTGGATTACTAGCCCAGTAACAATACCATTACTCTACTGCCTGGCCCACACAGTCTTGGCAGAATATGATGTCCAGTAACTTCACAAAATAATTTATTTTTTCAATCAAATTCTGATAGCTCTGCAGTTTCTGGAAACATTTTGGTTGAAGGTGTTATTTTTAAAAATAAAGATCTAGCCTTTGCAATATAATTACCGAATACTCCAATTCACAAATGTTACTTAATGTTCACCATTGAATAATCATAAATGTAATTATTGTTTTGTGGTATGAAATCAATACATGGTTAATATAGAAACGGTACAGAAGGTGAAATGGCTGCAGGAAGCCACGTGTTAGAGGTATAAAAGGGCTTCCTTGAACTTGTTCCCAATGACAGTGAATACACTGGATTAATCAGTACGATTACACATGCGTACTTACAGCTTCTTACATTACATCAGTGAATATGTTTCAAAAGTACTTCATTGGCTTTAAAAGACTTCAGAGGGCGGGCGGTGCAAGGTTTTATAGAAATGTACATTTATTCAAGTAGCCCGCAAACGAGGATATACCCCTGTCTCTGTAAGACTTAATTACCTGCAAATGCTCACATTCAAAGCATTGTTTTGCATCTTTGACTATGTCTATATATATGTTTCTAGAACATACCTCTTAAGTCACCTGAGGGAGGAGCAGTGCTCTGAAAGCTCGTGTTTGAAACAAACCTGTTGGACTTTAACCTGGTGTTGTAAGACTTCTATCCTGACAAGTGTGAGGTTGTCCATTTTGGAAGGACAAATATGAATGCGGAATACAGGGTTAACGGAAGGGTTCTTGGCATTGTGGAGGAGCAGAGAGATCTTGGGGTCTATGTTCATAGATCTTTGAAAGTTGCCACTCAAGTGGATGGAGCTGTGAAGAAGGCCTATGGTGTGCTAGCATTCATTAGCAGTGGGATTGAATTTAAGAGCTGTTAGGTGATGATGTAGCTGTACAAAACCTTGGTAAGGCCACATTTGGAGTGCTATGTGCAGTTCTGGTCACCTCATTTTACGACGGATGTGGAAGCTTTGGAAAAGGTGCAAAGGAGATTTACCAGGATGTTGCCTGGAATGGAGAGTAGATCTTATGAGGAAAGGTTGAGGGTGCTAGGGTTTTTCTCATTAGAATGGAGAAGGATGAGGGATGACTTGATAGAGGTTTATAAGATGATCAGGGGAAGAGATAGAGAAGACAGTCAGAGACTTTTTCTCCGGAGGAACAAACCATTACAAGGGGACATAAATTTAAGGTGAATGGTGGAAGATATAGGGGGATGTCAGAGGTAGGTTCTTTACCCAGAGAGTAGTGGGGGCATGGAATGCACTGCCTGTGGAAGTAGTTGAGTCGGAAACATTAGGGACCTTCAAGCGGCTATTGGATAGGTACATGGATTATGGTAGAATAATGAAGTGTAGATTAATTTGTTCTTGAGGGCAGCACGGTAGCATTGTTGATAGCACAATGGCTTCACAGCTCTCGGGTCCCAGATTCGATTTCTGGCTTGGGTCAATGTCTATGTGGAGTGCTGCATATCCTCCCCGTGTGTGCGTGGGTTTCCTCCAGGTGCTCCGGTTTCCTCCCACAGTCCAAAATGTGCAGTTTCGGTGGATTGGCCATGATAAATTGCCCTTAGTGTTGGGTGTGGTTCCTGGGTTATGAGGATAGGGTGGAGGTGTTGACCTCGGGTAGGGTGCTCTTTCCAAGAGCCGGTGCAGACTCGATGGGCCGAGTGGCCTCCTTCTGCACTATAGATTCTATGATAATCTAGAATTAATCTAGGACAAAGGTTCGGCACAGCATCGTGGGCGAAGGGCCTATTCTGTGCTGTATGTTTCTATGTTCTATCTGTTGGATGAAGCGGTAGGTTTTGCTCCAACTCAGGGGGCGGTGCTGGAGGACTAACCGGGAGCGGCTGGTCCTCCAGCCAATCAGAGTGAATGGGAGGCGGAGCAAAGCCGGGAGGCGGAGCAAAGCCGGGACTCTCGCTCCGTCCGCGTTCTCCCGGCCACCCGGGCCTGTCTCAGAGAAAAGCCCGAGCACCTTTCGCCGGTTCAACTGCCATATCCGAGATTCGTATTCTGGGTGACACGGAGTGTTTATGAAGCCTCCAGACCCATCCGCCGGGCCGGCTCCATCCCTCCCTCATGACTCACCAACCGGGATCTGACCAGGGATCTCCAGCCCACCGCCTGAATCCTGAACTGTACTCGGCACAGCGCATGCTCCACCTCACGTGGGGAGACCGGGCTCAGACCCCGCCCCTCATTCACTCCGATTGGTTGGAGGACCGCTACAACCACTCGGTCCTCCAGGCCCACCTCTCTTCCTATTGGATCAGAGCTGCCGTCAATCATTCCCAGGGCATTGTGAGCGGGCATGCGCAGTGCCAATGCTGGACTCGGCCGGGAGGTTTCACTGAAGCTGTTTTGGGGCTTCACTGCTTTAGTTATGTTCGTTTTTTTAAAATATTTTGTGAGTTTTGAGACCTGCACATTTATGTTCATATGCAGGATTAAGCCAGCATCTGCCTTAGCATGATGCTGGGTGTGAAAATAACTAAGCAAAAGAACTAAAGTAAATAATGGAAAACAAAAGAAGGGGTGCTGCTAAAACAACGAGTGGAGCACAACCCAAATGGAACAAGAAAGGGAACAGAAACTTATCTAAAACCCGTCAAATTAGAGTCTGAAAATCAGGGTAGATAAGGCAATCCAACCCCTGCGGCGCCCACCGAGCACGGAAATCTTCCAGTGTGCCCGTGGACACCGCATGCTCCCTCTCCAGGGACAGCCGGCCACGAACGAGGCCGCGGAAGAGGGGCAGACAGTCGGGCTGGACGACCCCCTCGCTCGCCCGCTGCCTGGACCGATAAATGGCTAGTTTGGCCAGGCCCAGGAGCAGGTTCACAAGGACGTCCTCCGCCTTCCCCGCCCCTCGCCGCACCGGATGTCCATAGATCAGGAGCGTGGGGCTGAAGTGCAAAAAAACCTCAACAACAACGTCAAGAAATCAAAGAGGGGTGCAGCCTGGGACAGACAACATAAACGTGCTCCACGGTCTCCACCAGGCCGCAAAAGGAGCAGGTCTCTGGCAGAGCCGCGAAGTGGCAGTTTCACTGAAACCCGGTGGAGGCTCCAAACCCCAATAAGAAGTTTCCCGGCCCGGGTTTGCATCGAGCGGGGGACAGCTGCGGCCTGCTCCCGGTGACAGGCCTGAGTTAACGGCCGCCGTCTTTATAGAGGCTGCAAACCCGCAGGGGGCAAAACATCAGAGATAGAGTTTGTTGTGAAACCAATGGGATATTGTAAAACAGGAGGTCAGGGTACAGTCAACAACAACTTCTATTTATATAACACCTTTAACATCATAAATCATCCCAGTCAACTTCACAGGAACATCATAAAACAAAGTAGACACCCAGACACAAAAGGAGATACTAGGACAGGTGACCAAAACTTGGTCAAAGAGGTGAGTTTTAAAGAGTCTGAAAGGGTAAGTGAGGTGGAGACAGGGAGGTTCAGGAGGGAATTCAGTGCTTGGGGCCAAGGGAACTGAAAACCATGGTGGAGTAATTAGAATCGGGGGTGTGCAAGAGTCCAGGATCAGAGCTGTGCAGATATCTCAGGGGGTTGTGGAGCTGGAGGAGATGACAGACATAGGAAGAGACAGCCATGGAGGGATTTGAAAACAAGGGTGATAATTGACTGGGAGCGAATGCAGTATCGGAGCACAGGGATTATAGGGGAAAGGAACTTGCTGTGAATTAAGACATGGATCGCAGACTTTTGGATGGCTTTAAGTTTCCAGAGGTAGATGTGGGAGAGCAGCCAGGTGTGTAATGGAATTGTCGAATCGGGAGGGGTGAAGATGGTAAATTGCCTTAGTATAAAAAGGTTAGGGGGGTTACAGGGATAAGTGGAGGTGTGGGTTTAGCTAGGGTGCTCTTTCCAAGGGCCAGTGCAGTTCAACGGGCCGAATGGCCTTCCGCACTGTAAATTCTATGAGGTCAGAAGCTCATATTGGGATCAAATGTGAAACCAAGTTTACAAAGAGACTGGCTAAGTCTCAGACTGTTGCCAGGGAGAGGGATAGAGTCGGTATGTCAGGAATGGAGATTGGTGCAGGGACCGAACAGTGGATTCAGTCTTCTCCATATTTGATTGAAGATATTTAGTCAACAGGAAGAGAACCAGAAGGCCCTGAGTCTGATATCTGGTATAACTTAGTTCAAGAGGGAGAGGTTAAACAAAGGAAACCCTGGAAGATTTGGAGAAACAACCTTTGCGATTGCTCATCAAATCTCCACACAGTCAGTGCTGGGCACAAGGTTAACATCTGTTATTCTGTCTGCTCAGTCAGGATGATTCAGATTAAAGTCTGTCACAAGTCATGAATGAAATGAAATTAAAATGAAAATTGCTTATTGTCACAAGTAGGCTTCAAATGAAGTTACTGTGAAAAGCCCCTAGTTGCCACATTCCAGCGCCTGTTTCAGGGAGGCTGGTACAGGAAAGAAGTGACTTATAAAGCATATCTTACCTCTAATTATATAACTTTGGTAAAAAGATGCAAAATAATGATCTAATACTTTATTTGGTTTTCAGCCCCAGGGAGGAGGGAGAGTGTGTGGGACCGGAGATTTACAGCTTTGGCGAAAGAAGAGAGAAAAACTTTTCCCCAGAAACTGGAATTGTCTGCTCTGAATTTCTATCCTGTACTGATAGTGTGGCCTTTGTAAACTCCTTTTCCAGGGCATTAGGAGAGGATTTTCAGACAGGAAACAAACCAAATATCGCATTAAGATCCGGCAGTATCACTTAATTAATCAGGACCTGAATATCCTCAGACTATGAATGTGGAATGAAAATGTTTGTCCTGTTTGTGGGAAAATATTTCAGACATACGTGTGACTAGAAAAGCACCAAGACACACGCACCTGAGTGAGTGTGTTCCAGTGGACGGACTGTGGAAAGAGCTTTAACCAGTTACTGCCCGAAATAACACCACACCATTCACTAAGGGAAGAAACCATACACGTGTTCTGTGTGAGGATGGAGCTTCACTTGATTGTCTAAAGAGGAAATGCACAAAGACACTGACTCCATGGAGACACCGTGGAAACATGTGGAAGTTGGATGTTCAACAGTTTAATGAGATCGAGCCAAAGGAGCAAAGGGTAAGTATCAGAGACAAGATGAGCTCTGAGAGTCATGATGGGAGATAGCAGGAAGAGAGGAGAAAGATGCGAGTTCAGAATTTGGACAAAAAAGGACTTTCGAGGCAGTTTTACTGAGTGGTTTCGTGCAAGAGGAGCAGCAGAATCAGCTGGTTGGATTGGTTCAATGGGTCGGGTTTTCCAGTCCTTCCTGCTGGCTGGATCTTCCACAGATCTCTCGGACTGCTGTTCCGGTTCACTGGTTGTCTCATTGGGTTCGCTGTAGGCCTCCTGGGGTCTGTGGAAGAACTCCCAGAGCCTCATTTGCCTGATGAATTCCCTGGAGCGGAAAAACTACGACATCATCTTCGCAGCCTTCACACATCATTGATGAAATGGACATCTTGCCAAAGCCATCCCCACACCCCACTACTTGCCTTCAAACAACCACGCAACTTTGAACAGACCATTGTAAATTACCCAGCCTTCAGGAGAACAGCGACCACGACACCACACAACCCTGCCATGGCAACCTCTGCAAGATGTGCCCGCTCATCAACATGGGTACCACCATGACACGCGGGAACACCACCCACCGGATACGCGGTACATACTCGTGGTGACTCGGCCAACGTTGTCAACCTCATACGCTGCAGGACAGGATGTCCCAAGATGTGGTACGTTGGCGAGACCATGCAGACGCTGAATGAAGTTACTGTGAAAATCCCCTAGTTGCCACATTCTGGCGCCTGTTTGGGTAAGCTGGTACAGGAATTGAACCCACGCTGCTGGCCTTGTTCTGCATCACAAACCAGCTGTCTAGCCCACTGAGCTAAACCACTGCACGACAATCGGCAGGCAGGAATGTTCTCTTCCAATCGGGGAACACTTCAGCAGCCAAAGGCAATCAGCCTCTGATCTTCGAGTAAGCGTTCTTCAAGGCAGCCTTCAGGCCGCATGGCAATGCAGAATCGCTGAGCAGAAACTGATAGCCAAGTTCCGCACACATGACTAGGGCCTCAACCGGGACCTTGGATTCATGTCGCATTACATTCACTCCCCCACTATCTGTCCTGTTCTCATGAAATCCTACCAACTGTCCTGGCTTAAGACAATTCACCCCTCTTTAACCTGTGATTATCCCTCTCTCCGGGTTTGGTAGTTTCGGCGTAGCCGATTCGGCGTCAAGGAAATAATTGGCTGATTCGGCGTCAGGGAAATAATTGGCCGATTCGGCGTGGCCGTTTAGGCGTCAGGACATTTTGGCGTCACTTTTAAAATATTTTTAAAACCTAGTTAAAAAACCTTCATTAAACGCCGAATTGGCCACGCCGAAACGTCCCATTCCCCTCTCAGGAGCAAAGGTGAAATGGTTCCAAGGTTTTGAATAAACTTTTAAACCTTGGGGGGGGGGGGCTGCTGTCCCCCTGAACTGGGCCGCCTGTCCGCTTCACCTCGCCGGCTGCTGTCCCCCTGAACTGGGCCGCCTGTCCGCTTCACCTCGCGGCTGCTGTCCCCCTGAACTGGGCCGCCTGTCCGCTTCACCTCGCCTCACCTCGTTTTAGAACTAAGAGCAAGAGCAAGAGCGATATTAAATGTCTGCTCATTGCACTAACCTGTCTTTCTGAAGCCTGTCCCGCCGCCGAAAAATTCCTCCGCTGAAAGGGCCACGCCGAAACGTCCCATCCCCCCCTCTCTCCAGTCGCACCGTATGGACCTGTAAAGACTTAATTACCTGCAAAGACTCGCATTCAAAGTACCATCTCACATCATTGAATTTTTCTATATATGTGTTTGTGGAACCCACCTCTTAATTTACCTGTGGAAGGAGCTGCGCTCCGAAAGCTAGTGATTCGAAACAAACCTGTTGGACTTTAACCTGGTGTTGGAAGACTCCTTTCTGTGCCTACCCCAGTCCGACGCCAGCATCGCCACACCATATATAGGAAGCATTTAGGGTGGCATTTGACACAGTTGTGAGCATTGCAGCCTCACGGCGCTGAGGACCTGGGTTTGTATCCCAGCCCTGGGTTACTGTCAGTGTGGAGTTTGCACATTCTCCACGTGTCTGCATGGGTTTCCCCCACAACCCAAGATGTGCAAGTTAGGTGGATTGGCCACGCTAAATTGCCCCCCCAGCTTTTGAACAATGTCAAACATAGTTAAATGGGAGTGAATTGAGAATTATCTGTCACTTATATTTGACCCCTGGTTTTGGTGTGAAACGTTCTGCAGCCGAAATCCCGTTCATGTATAAGAAAGGAGGGGTGACAGCAAATCCGTACTGAGCCTGGATTTTCTCTCCCTCAGTGACTTTTCCTGTTTCTCCATCATGAAGGCCGAATTTTTCAAAAATATAGTTCAGTTAAATCTCTGCCATTTCCCCCAATTCATGTCTGTCTATTTGAGGACACATTACCATTCGACTGTTCTATGTTCAATTGTTTTGGGTGGTGATTAAAATATAAACTACGTCTACAAAGTCATTAAATTCTTTTGTAAACTGACCAAACTGCCAAGATCCGCACTTTGTTTTTTCATGTATGGAACGATCTGTCTGGACTGTGCGCAGAACAATAGTTTTCACTGTACCTCGGTACCCGTGACAATAAATCAAATCCAATCAAAGAGACAGTTTCTTACTCGTCTTCAGGTTGAACAATGAGCCGCCTTAAACATTATTAATTCATGGAGGTGGGGGTCACTGGCTGGGCCAGCATTTACTGCTCATTCCAATTACCCTTGAACTGTGTGTCTTGTGAGGCTATTTCAGGAGGCAATTTCAAGTCAAACACAACATTGCTGTGGATCTGGAGTCACGTGAAGGCTAGGCGACATAAGGAGAGCAGATTTCCAAAAGGACATTTGTGAACCAGACGGGTTTTACAACAATCCACAATGTCATCATTACCTTTGAATGAGACTTTTATTCAATTTCAATATCTGTCACAGGCAGATTCGATCCCAGATCCCCAGAGCATTAACCTGGGTCTCTGGATTACTCGCCCAGTAACATACCATTACTCCACTGCCTGGCCCACACAGTCTTAGCAGAATATGATGTCTTGTAACTTCACAAAATTATAAATTAATTTATTTTTTCAAACAAATTCAGATAGCTCTGCAGTTTCTGGAAACATTTTGGTTGATCGTATTATTTTTTGAAATAAAGATCTAGTCTTTACAATATAATTACCCAATACACCAATTCACTAATGATAATCAATGTTCACTACTGAATAATCATTAATTTAATTATTTTTTTTTGCAATGAAATCAATACATAGCTAATACTGTATAGAAAAGGTACAGAAGGTGAAATGGCTGCAGGAAGCCACATGTTCGAGGTATCAAAGGGCTTTCTTGACCTTGTTACCAATGACAGTGAATACACTATGAAAATAATTTTAAAACTAAATGTGATTACACATGCGCACTTACAGCTTCCTACATTACAAGAATGAATATGTTTCAAAAGTACTCCATTGGCTTTAAAACACTTTAGAAGGTCAAATGGGAGTAAGGTTTTACAGAAATGTACATTTGTTCTAATTGTTCACAAATTAGGATGTATTACACTCAGTGTCCTCACCAGAATCATTGATAAAGATGGAGTCTTAATTTTGTGTAATAACCACGGTGTTGACACCATTTTGAATACTCTGTGAATCTCCAGACACACCATATGCAATTATTTGTTGTAAAACACAGCGAGTTGTTGTGATTTGGAATGCACTGTCCATAAATGGTGCTGGAATCTGATTGGACTGGAACATCCAAAAGGAATTTGGTGCATTCTGGAAAAGAAACAAATCGTCGAACTATGGGATTAAATGGGTCGCTCTACAAAGAGCTGGCATGGAAAAAATGGGCCAAATAGACTCCTCTGCGCTCTAGCTGCCTTGTGTACATGTAAAGCGAGTGGTAACAACCTGGAACCTACTGCCTATGAGGGTGGGAGATGCAGAGATTTTTTTTCTTTTTAAAAATAAATTTAGGGTACCCAATTATTGTTTTTTTCCAATTAAGGGCCAATTTAGCGTGGCCAATCCACCTATCCTGCACATCTTTTGGGTTGTGGAGGTGAAACCCACGCAGACATGGGGAGAATGTGCAAACTCCACACGGACAGTAACCCAGGACCGGGATTTGAACCCGGGTCCACAGCACCGCAGTCCCAGTGCTATCCACTGCACCACATGCCGCCCTGGAGATGCAGAGATGATGGAATGATTTCAATGGGAAATTGGACAGGCACTGAGAAATAAACACACAGGGATTCGGGGAATGGGGCAATGGACAGACTGGCTTCCTCCACAGGGAGCCGACACGGTCCCAAAGGGCTGAATGGCTCCATTCCCCAACATCCAGATGCTGTGATCTCAGGAGAGAAATTCAGCTGCTCCAGTCACTCCAACTAACTGGAGTCCCTCATCTCTGGTGCCATTCTCGTTAATGTCCTCTACACCCTAACTTAGAATTTCACATCTTTCCTAAAGTGTGGGGCCCATATCTAGGGTTCCATAGGGGATAGAATTGAAAAGCACGGAGGAAATGTTCAACTTGTTCAGAACCAGGTTAGACCACACTGGGAGCACTGACAACATTGGCGATCTCCATTTAGAAAAAGGAAATAGAGGCACTGGATAAGGTGGAACAAAGATTCATAATATACAGAACTGAGAGCATTTAACACTCAGGAAAGGCTGGGGCTGCTTTTTTCTGGAAAAGATAAGACTGATGGGTGACCTGATGGAAGTCTTTCAGATTATGAAGGGATTCAATAATCCAAGAGGAATTTCAGTAGACACCTCTTTACCCAGCGAGTGGTGAGAATGGAGCTCGTTACCACAGCGAGTGGTTGAGGTGAACAGCGTGAATCCATTGAACGTAAAGCTAGATACATACATGAGGGGATGTATGTCTGCATCGGTTGATGGGGGAGGCTCATGCGGAGCATAAATACTGACACAGACCATGGCTAACCTCAGCTGGTATGGGAATTTAACCTGTGCTGTTGGTGTCACTCAGCACAAACCAGCCATCCAGACAACTGAGCTAACCGATCCCCATGTAAATCTGTAATAAATCCTTAAATATCAGTGATTGCCTGTCTCCCACCATACTATTAATGTAGTTCCCCAGTGCACCTCAGACAACTTGGCCCTCATACCCTGATAGTTTTCTTCAGTGAGAAGCACCAAAATAAATTAAACAAAAGAACCATGTAACCACCATAGCCCATGTTCATGGCAATGTGGCATGATTTTTGGGGTTTCCAAACAGAAATGGTAATGAAACATCTTCTAATCTCCAAACCCCCTTTCACTTTTTGATCCTTGTGAAATGTGAGACCAGGAATTTGCAAGAAGGCTCAGAGAGAATCAGCCCACTGGGGAGAAGCCGTGAGACCAGCCAGTCCAGCAGAAAGAGACCCTCTGACCATCCCATTGACCAACAGAATGAACAAAATGCAGTCCTGGGTGTAATTGAGAACAGAAACAATAACAGCAGAATCCAATCCCTGTAATCAGTTGTGAATTTGTTGGTGTCTCAGAAAGAGCGATGAATCCCTTCGCACATTGAGGGCAGCTGAACGGCCTGAACAAAAAGGAACAGGCAGTGGAGTGGCAGTGCTGGTTAAAGAGGAAATTAATGCAATAGTGAGGAAGGATATTAGCTCCGACAATGTGGAATCTGTATGGGTAGAGCTGAGAAACACCAAGGTGGAAATAAATTAGTAAAGAAATCCCCAAACTGCAGTGGTGATGTTGGGAATGGCATAAAACAGGAAATTAGGCTGATTGTAAAAGTTTCTATCGGTATGTGAAGAGAAAAGATTGGTGAAGACAAATGTAGGTTCCTTACAGTCAGAAACAGGGGAATGTATAATAGGCGACAAAGAAATGGCTGAGCAAATAAATACATACTTTGATTCTGTCTTCAAAATGAAGCCACAAATCAGATACCAGAAATGTTGGGGAACGCAGGATTTAGTGAGAGGGAGGAACTGAAGATCAATATTAGTAAGAAATGGTGTTGGGGAAATTGATGGGATTGAAGGCTGATAAATCCCCAGGGCCTGATAATCTGCGATCAAAGTACTTCAGGCTCTCAAAATAGTGGATGCATTGGTGGTCATCTTCCAGGATTCCATAGACCCTGGAACAATTCCTGCAGACTGGAGGGTGGTTTATGAAATTCAACTTTAAAAAGGATACAGAGAGAAAACAGGGAATTATAGACCAGTAAGCCTGACATCGGCAGTGGAGAAAATTTTAGAATCCATTATCAAAGATTTTAAAGCAAAGCACTTTGAAACCAGGCAGGATCGGACAGAGTCAGCATGGATTTGTGAAGAGGAAATCATGCTTGACAGATCTACTGAATTCTTCAAGGGTGTAATTGGTAGAGTTGAGGGGGAGCCAGTGGATGTGGTATATTTGGACTCTCAGATGGCTTTTGACAAAGTCCCGCACAAGAGATTAGCGTGTAAAATTAAAGCACATGGGATTAGGGGTAGTGTATTGAGATGGTCAGAAAACTGGTTCAAAAACTATTCACGTACCCTGCACATCATTGGTTTATGGGGGTGAGACCCACACAAACAGGGGAGAACTTCTCTCCACATGGACAGTGATCCAGGGCCAGGATTGAACCCTCGTCTTCAGCTCCGTGACGGAGCAGTGCTAACCACTGTGTCACCCTATATATTAACAATTTAGATGAGGGAACAAAATGCAATATCTCCAAATTTGCAGATGACACCAAGTTTCTTGGGCCGGGAGGCGGAGGGGGGCTGTGAGGAGGATGCAGAGATCCTCCAGTGTGATTCGGACAAGTTGAGTGAGTGGGCAAATGAATGGCAGATGCAGTATAATTATGAGAAATGCAAGGTTATCCACTTTTGGGAGCATAAGCAAGAAGGCAGACTATTATCTGATTGGTCATGAATTAGAAGGGAATGGTGCAACGAGATCTGGGTATCCTCATACAGCAGTCGCTAAAGGTAAACATGCAGCTACAGCAGGCGGTAAAGAAAGCAAATGATATGCTCGCCTTCATTGCGAGCGGATTCGAGTACAGAAGCGGGGATATCTTGCTGCAATTATACGGGGCTTGCCGAGAATATTGTGTGCAGTTTTGGTCTCCGAATCTGAGGAAGGATGTTCTTGCTCAAGAGGGATCACAGCGCAGGTTTTCCAAGCTGATTCCTAGCATGGTGGACAGTTGCATGAGAGACTGAATCAGTTAGGTTTGTATTTGCTGGCATTGACAAGAATGAAGGTGGGGGGGGGAGAAATCTCATTGAAACCTATATATTCTAACAGGACTTGACAGGGTAGATGCAGGAAAGATTTTCACGATGGTGGGCGTGTACAGAACCAGAGGTCACAATCTGAGGATACGGGGGAGACCATTTAGGACATACATTTAAAAAAAATTTAAAGTACCAATTAATTTTTCCAATTAAGGGGCAATTTAGCGTGGCCAATCTACCTACCCTGCACATCTTTGGATTGTGGGGGCAAAACCCACACAGACATGGGAGAATATGCAAACTCTACATGGACAATGACCCAGAGCCGGGATCAAACCTGGGACCTCGGCGCCGTGAGGCAGCAGGGCTAACCCACTGTGCCACCGTGCTGCCCCAGTTTAGGACAGAGATGAGGAGAGATTTCTTCATCCAGAGAGTGGTGAGTCTGTGGAATTTGTTACCACAGGAAATAGTTGAGGCCAATACATTGTATGTTTCAAGAAACATTTAGATATAGCACTTTGGGCGAAGGGGATCAAAGGATATGGAGGGGAAATCGGGATTTGGCTATTGAGTTGAATGATAAGCCATGACCATAATGAATGGCAGAGCAGGCGCAAAAGGCCAAATGATCTGTTCCTGCTCCTATTTTCTATGTAATCCCTGCCCACACTGTGAGCAGGTGAATAGTCTCTCCCCAGTGTGAACTCGCTGATGTCTCTGCAGACTGGATAACTGAGGGAATTCCTTCCCACACTGAGAGCAGGTGAATGGTCTCTCCTCAGTGTGAACTCGCTGATGTTTCCGCAGGTTGGATACTGGAGTGAATCCATTCCCACACTTGGAGCAGGTGAATGGCTTCTCCCCAGTGTGAATTCGCTGATGTTTCCGCAGGGTGGATGAATCAATAAATCCCTTCCCACACTGAGAGCAGGTGAATGGCTTCTCCCCAGTGTGAATTCGCTGGTGTGACTGCAGGGTGGATAACTGAGTGAATCCCTTCCCACATTGAGAGCAGGTGAAAGGCCTCTCGCCAGTGTGAACTCGCTGATGTCTCCGCAGACTGGATAAATCACTGAACCCCTTCCCACACTGAGAGCAGGTGAATGGCCTCTCTCCACTGTGGACTCGCTGGTGTGTCTGCAGACTGGATAACCAAGTGAATCCCTGCCCACACTGAGAGCAGATGAATGGCCTCTCCCCAGTGTGAACTCGCTGGTGTCTCAGCAGATTGGATAAATCATTGAATCCCTTCCCACACTGAGAGCAGGTGAATGGCCTCTCCTCAGTGTGAACTCGCTGATGTCTCCGCAGACTGGATAAGTCACTGAATCCCTTCCCACACTGAGAGCAGGTGAATGGCCTCCTCCAGTGTGAATTCGCTTGTGTGTCCGCAGGTTGGATGAATCAATGAATCCCTTCCCACACTGAGAGCAGGTGAATGGCTTCTCCCCAGTGTGAGTTCGCTGGTGTGTCTGCAGATTGAATAATTGTGTGAATCCCTTCCCACACTGAGAGCAGGTGAATGGCCTCTCCCCAGTGTGAACTCGCTGGTGTGACTGCAGACTGGATAACTGTGTGAATCCCTTCCCACACTGAGAGCAGGTAAATGGTTTCTCCCCAGTGTGAACTCGCTGGTGTGCCTGAAGGTTAGATAACTGACTGAATCCTTTCCCACATTTAGAGCATGTGAACGGCCTCTCCCCAGTGTGAATGCGTTGATGAATCTCCAGCTTAGACGGGACTCTGAATCCCTTCCCACAGTCCGCACATTCCCACGGTTTCTCCATGTTTTGGGTCTCGCCGTGTCTCCCCAGATTGGACAATCAGTGGAAGCCTTGTCTACACACAGAATGTTCACTGTCTCTCCTCACCGTGAATGGTGTGATGTTTTTTTCAGACTGTGTATCTGGTTGAAGCTCTTTCCACAATCAATTCACTGGAACACTCTCACTTGGGTGTGTGTTGTGTGGGTCTCGGTGCTTTTCCAGTCACACTCATGTTTAAAATCTTCTGAAGCCGATAGATCGGACAAACATTTCTCCTTCTCGCCGATGATATTCAGAGCCCGATGATATTCAGATCAGAAGGAATCGAATTAGTTTGTCACATCACAACATGATGTTTGAGATTATGTCTATAATTCCAGCTCTTCCAATATCCTTTAAAAACAATTAACAAAAGTTATCATTGTTCGTACCGGATAGAAATTCAGAACAGACAATTCTAGTTCCTATGGAATATTATTTCCTCTCTCATTGTAAATCTCCATCACACACAATCTCCCTCCATTCTCACTCTGCCGTATTTAATATTCACCCTCCCAATTCTCCTGAAGGTGCTGATTCATGTTGATTGACAGATCCAAGCTCAGCTCACTGCTTCCTGACCAGGACACAGAGATTAGAAGAGCAGGAGTAGGCCATTCAGCCCACTGATTCTGCTCAACCATTCAATGAGATCCTTGGCCGATCTACCTCAACACTATTTTCCCACACAATCCCCATATCCCTCGATATCTTCAATATCTAGAAACCTATCAATATTTGTCTTGAACATACCTGATGACTGAGGCTCCACATTCTTCTGGGACAGAGAATTCCAAAGCTTCACCACTTCCTGAGTGAAGAAATCCCTCCTCAGCTCAGCTTTCTGTCTATTTTCCTGCCTGAACCCCATAACCCTTAACTCCACTGTCCATGAAATATCTGTCAAACCCGTGTTTGAATATAATCAATGACCCCCAGACTTCGCTGCTCACTGTGTAGAGAAATCCAAAGACAAACCTTCAGAACATCATATTCTTTTTTATTGCCACAAGTAGGCTTACATTAACACTGCAATGAAGTTACTGTGAAAAGCCACTAGTCGCCACATTCCAGCACCTGTTTGGGTACACAGGGAGAATTCTGAATCTCCAGATTACCTAACAGCACATCTTTCAGGACTTGTGGGAGGAAACCAGAGCACCGGGAGGAAACCATGCAGACATGGGGAGAACGTGCAGACTCCGCACAGACAGTGACCCAAGTGGGAATTGAACCCAGGTCCCTGGCGATGTGAAGCAACAGTGCTCACCACTGTGCGACCGTGCTGCTACATTAGATATAGCTCTGCCCTGTCCGTGTGGAGTTTGCACATTCTCCCCGTGTCTGCGTGGGTTTCGCCCCACAACCCAAAATGTGCAGAGTAGGTGAATTGGCCACGCTAAATTGCCCCTTAATTAGAAAAAATAATTGGCTAATCTAAATTTATAAAAAAAAGATATATCTCTGCCCAATGTTAATTTACTGTCCCTGAAATGTCAGCCATATCCTGGGGAAACCAGCTCTTTAATTGGGAACATTAGGAAAGAGATCATCCTTTTAACTTGACAAATAAATGAATCAAGCTGAGGGACACTGCAGCCTGTGATGTATTTCGGGCACTAGGACCTGGCCTGGAACAGACTATGAAGCCCCGCCCATTATTGACGTCAACACAACCCCGTATGCGCACCGCTCCATCTGAATCAAGATGGCGGTCGTTAAACTGGGCCTGTTATCGGGAAAAAGACCGAAGCTGCAAACGCAGGACCTACAGGTACGTATTCCTGGTTTAGGGCCTTCACGCGGTGTTTAAAAACTCTCTCCTTCCAGAACTGGTTCGATCGCTTCGTTCGGATTTCCACATCCTTACCCGCTGCCGAGGACACAAAGAAGCGTCTCTTTCCCAGGCGCCATCACACACTGCGCATGCTCCAACTACTCCCAGGCAATGCACCTGCGCACTGCTGTCCTGCGGTGTCGATAGGGGACATTCACCACCGCGGGGAATGCCGGTTAATGAACGCGCCATTCATCATCCCAATTAGTGAATAGTGATTTTTGTTTGCTATGTTGTGAAGATTGGGTGGATGGGATAAAAATTATACATAAATCCAAGTGAGCAGGCCCTCAATTATAAACCAGAACAAAGGGGAGTACAAATTAATTTTCATTGGGCTGGACCAAGTCCCCACGCCAGCGTGCAAGAGTTGGTGTTTTACGCCAGGAAAATTGGCACAAAACAGCCACTGATTCCCTGCTCCGAGGGAGGGAGTCGGGGACTACCAGGGAGGCAGCGTATAGCTCCCATCTCTAGATTCTGATACAGCCTGGAGGATTGCTGGGTCCGTGGCCGCGCATGCGCAGGCTGAGACCAGCAGCGGCCTCGCTGTGCTTCAAGGCAGACTATGCCCGGGACCCGGACCGCAAAAGTAGTATCCCCTTAGGCCGCTCGCATGCCCGGACCTTCCCCCTACAGTGCTCCCAATTGAAGCCCTCCCTGCTCGCGGATCGGCCCTTCCCCGACTGAAGATGATGCAAGGTTGCCGAACGGCTGGGACCATGAGAATCCGACGTCGTCGCGAACTCGGCCGGTTGGAGACGGAGCATTGCGGGGCGGTCCTCCGGCAATCGCCTCAGGCCATGCCGCATGCGGAGTACTCCTAGAATACCACCGATGTTCAGGAGGCAGAGCTTCCGAAAACTGGTGCCAATCCCGATTTCGCCGTCAAAACAGATTCTCTGCCCCGTCGCTGAACGCGATTTCCCGTGTCGGGGATCGGAGAATCCAGCGCCTTGTTCTGCGTACAATCCAGACAGATCATTCCTTAGATGAAAAACAGAGGATATGCAACAGATACACAATGTAAATACATAGACACAAACATCGGGTGAAGCATATGGAGTGTAGCACTACTTCAGTCGAGAAAGTTCATGGAGAGATCAGATCAGTCCATAGAGGGTCATTCAGGGTGTGATAACAGCGTTCAAGAAGCTGTTTTTGGATCTGTTAATGCGTGATCTCAGACCTTTGTGTCTCCTGTCCGATGGGAGGAGTCCTTGATTATGCTGCCCACTTTCCCAAGACAGCGGGGGATGTAGACAGATCAATGGATGGGAGGCGGGTTTGCGTGATTGACTGGGGTGTGTTCATGGCTCTCTGTAGTTCCTGATGGTCTTGCTGAGCAGTTGTCACAGCAGGCCTGTGATGGATCCGAAGGCTGTTTTCTATGCTGCATCTGTAAAAAACCGTAAGAGTCAACATGGACATGCTGAATTTCCAGAGTTTCCTGAGAAGTATAGGCGCTGTTATGCTTTCTTGGTCGTAGCATCGATGTAGGAAACCCTATCCATCTAATATTGGAAAATAGATATCTAATGAGAAGGGAATCAATTTGTGTATCCTTTTAAGTGTGGCCAATCCACCTACCCTGCACATCTTTGGGTTGTGGCGTCAGACCCACGCAGACACGGGGAGAACAATTATGTATCCTTAATGAACATCGATATGCAGAGAGGACGATGAAAGGCCTTTAAAACACCTCACTTGGCATAGAACTGTCAAAAACTCAAAACAGGAGCTTCAGGAAATCAAAGTGTTGACCAATAGCATACTGCTGAGTTGTTGGAAGACATTTTTAAAATATAAATTGTTGGACCCCGGTTACGGTCTGTGCTGAATCTGCATGTGTCTCTCCCTGTGTCTGTGTGGGTTTTCTCCGGGTTGCTCCGGTTTCCTCCCACAAGTCCACAGTTAGGTGAATTGGGACATTTTGAATTCTCCCTCAGTGTACCCGAACAGTAACTTCATTGCAGTGTAAGCCTACTTGTGACACTATTTAAAAAAATTACATTCACTCGTGTCCGCCCTCAGTCTTGGTGACAGACCTACTGCTCCCTTGCCCTTCTGGCCTGTGAGCTCCTCTTGCTGCTGTTTCCCAGGACAATCCGTGTCCACTCTCCTACATTACTCTGTCTGATAGAGTACAGAGGCTCAGAGGAGGAAAAAAATGAGGACATGAATCTGAATTCAGTACA
>NW_024055747.1:0-25000 GCF_902713615.1 Scyliorhinus canicula
TCCCCTCCAGCCAACCTCCTCCGAACACCCAGCCCCTCAACGGCATATTCCTCCTCATGTCTCAGCCACTGGTAAAGGTGCATGCCGCCATCTTTCTGGGAGCAACACCAGTTGTAGATCAGTCCGGCCCCAACCTTACAAGAGCGCGGCGCTCCCTCAGTACAGACCCTCTGACAGTGCGGCACTCCCTCAGTACTGACCCTCTGACAGTGCGGCGCTCCCTCAGTACTGACTCTCCAACAGTGCGGCACTCCCTCAGTACTGACCTTCCCACAGTGCGGCGCTCCCTCAGTACTGACCCTCTGACAGTGCAGCGCTCCCTCAGTACAGACCCTCTGACAGTGCGGCACTCCCTCAGTACTGACCCTCTGACAGTGCGGCGCTCCCTCAGTACTGACCCTCTGACAGTGCGGCACTCCCTCAGTACTGACCTTCCCACAGTGCTGCACTCCCTCAGTGCTGACCCTCTGACAGTGCAGCACTCCCTCAGTACTGATCCTCCCACAGTGCGGCACTCCCTCAGTACTGACCCTCTGACAGTGCGGCACTCCCTCAGTACTGACCCTCTGACAGTGCGGCACTCCCTCAGTACTGACCCTCTGACAGTGCAGCACTTCCTCAGTACTGACCCTCTGACAGTGCGGCACTCCCTCAGTACTGACCCTCTGACAGTGCGGCACTCCCTCAGTACTGACCCTCTGACAGTGCGGCACTACCTCAGTACTGACCCGCTGACAGTGCGGCGCTCCCTCAGTACTGACCCTCTGACAGTGCGGCACTCCCTCAGTACTGACCCTCTGACGTTGCGGCACTCCCTCAGTACTGACCCTCTGACAGAGCGGAGCTCCCTCAGTACTGACCCTCTGACAGTGCGGCACTCCCTCAGTACTGACCCTCTGACAGTGCGGCGCTCCCTCAGTACTGACTCTCTGACAGTGCGGCACTCCCTCAGTACTGACCCTCTGACAGTGCAGCACTCCCTCAGTACTGACCCTCTGACAGTGCGGAGCTCCCTCAGTACTGACTCTCTGACTGTGCGACACTCCCTCAGTACTGACCCTCTGACAGTGCGGCACTCCCTCAGTACTGACCCTCTGACAGTGCGGCACTCCCTCAGTACTGACCCTCTGACAGTGCGGTGCTCCCTCAGTACTGACCCTCTGACAGTGCGAACTCCCTCAGTACTGACCCTCTGACAGTGCGGTGCTCCCTCAGTACTGACCCTCTGACAGTGCGAACTCCCTCAGTACTGACCCTCTGACAGTGCAGCGCTCCCTCAGTACTGACCCTCTGACAGTGCGGCACTCCCTCAGTACTGACCCTCTGACAGTGCAGCACTCCCTCAGTACTGACCCTCTGACAGTGCGGAGCTCCCTCAGTACTGACTCTCTGACAGTGCGACACTCCCTCAGTACTGAACCTCTGACAGTGCGGCACTCCCTCAGTACTGACCCTCCCACAGTGCAGCACTCCCTCAGTACTGACCCTCCCACAGTGCGGCGCTCCCTCAGTACTGACCCTCTGACAGTGCGGCGCTCCCTCAGTACTGACCCTCTGACAGTGCGGCACTACCTCAGTACTGACCCGCTGACAGTGCGGCACTCCCTCAGTACTGACCCTCCCATAGTGCGGCAATCCCTCAGTACTGACCCTCTGACAGTGCGGCTCCCTCAGCACTGACCCTCTGACAGTGCGGCAATCCCTCAGTACTGACCCTCTGACAGTGCGGCACTCCCTCAGTACTGACCCTCTGACAGTGTGAACTCCCTCAGTAGTGACAACACGTACCCACACATTTCTGGTTCAGAGTAGCAAGGCAGAGAGATAGAGAGAGGGAGAGACAGAGATAGATAGATAGAGAGAGAGAGAGAGAGAGACAGAGAGAGAGAGGGAGAGACAGAGAGAGCGAGACAGAGAGAGAGAGGGAGAGACAGAGAGTGAGACAGAGACAGAGAGAGACAGAGAGAGGGAGAGACAGAGAGAGAGCGAGAGAGAGAGAGAGAAAGAGACGAGTAACGCTTCTGAGGCACGATTCTGAACATGCCATGTGAGCGAACATACTCTGACATGTCAGTGCACGGCCCAGGTATGTAGTGAGGTGTGTCGCTGTTGTTCTGAGCAAAGCCCCTGCTCGCAATCTGCCTCAGGCTGAGGTGACACACTGTGGGCGAACCTGAGAAAATTATTGGTTCATCTGCATGGGACGGTAGAAGTTCTCCGGCATTATTCCGAGTAGGGGGTGACCGAGGGATCGTCGGCCTCGCTCATTCCGATTCCTGGCAGCAGCGGACGGAATGAAACGAATTTTCTGCTCCCCGCCGGCAAAGTTTCCCGTACGTAAGCCGTTTAGATCTTCAATCACCATCATCCCTCGCCCTCCCTCCGTCCAGCTCTGTTTCCCTGGGAACTCCCTTGCAGAGGGAGCGTCAGAGGCGTGAAGTATGGATGAAAGTTTTGTGGTTATCGCCACTCCACTCCCACGGGTGACCACAAAACGCAGTGCGGGCGAAGGAGTGCTCCCTCCGATCCCTGTTTCACAGCTGCACAGCGCCGTTATCGCAGCGTTAACGTCCCAGGTAGCGGCCCACACCGTCGGTATTTCACGATGTTGGCCGAGGGCCAGATGTTTGTCCCGAGACTCTGGGGGAACTTTGCCACCACCCCTTCCACCCCCAAACCCACCTCTGCTTAATTTCCAATGTTAGCCATGGTTTCCTTTACAATAGTGCGGCGCTCCCTCAGTACTGACCCTCTGACAGTGCGGCACTCCCTCAGTACTGACCCTCTGACAGAGCGGCACTCCCTCAGTACTGACCCTCCACAGTGCGGCACTCCCTCAGTACTGACCCGCCCACAGTGCGGCACACCCTCAGTACTGACCCTCTGACAGTGCGGCACTCCCTCAGTACTGACCCTCTGACAGTGCGGCGCTCCCTCAGTACTGACCCTCTGACAATGCGGCACTCCCTCAGTACTGACCCTCTGACAGTGCAGCACTCCCTCAGTACTGACCCTCTGACAGTGCCGCGCTCCCTCAGTACTGACCCTCCCACAGTGCGGCACTCCCTCAGCACTGACCCTCTGACAGTGCGGCACTCCCTCAGTACTGACCCTCCAACAGTGCAGCACTCCCTCAGTACTGACCCTCTGACAGTGCGGCACTCCGTCAGTACTGACCCTCTGACAGTGCAGCACTCCCTCAGTACTGACCCTCCCACAGTGCTGCGCTCCCTCAGTACTGACCCTCTGACAGTGCGGTGCTCCCTCAGTACTGACCCTCTGACAGTGCGGCACTCCCTCAGTACTGACCCTCCCACAGTGCAGCACTCCCTCAGTACTGACCCTCTGACAATGCGGCACTCCCTCAGTACTGGCCCTCCCACAGTGTGGCACTCCCTCAGTACTGACCCTCCCACAGTGCGGCACTCCCTCAGTACTGACCCTCCCACAGTGCGGCACTCCCTCAGTACTGACCCTCTGACAGTGTGGCACTCCCTCAGTACTGGCCCTCTGACAGTGCGGCACTCCCTCAGTACTGACCCTCTGACAGTGCAGCACTGCCTCAGTACTGACCCTCTGATAGTGCGGCGCTCCCTCAGTACTGACCCTCTGACAGTGCAGCGCTCCCTCAGTCCTGACCCTCTGACAGTGCGGCACTCCCTCAGTACTGACCCTCTGACAGTGCAGCACTCCCTCAGTACTGACCCTCTGACAGTGCGGCGCTCCCTCAGTACTGACCCTCTGACAGTGCGGCACTCCCTCAGTACTGACCCTCTGACAGTGCAGCACTCCCTCAGTACTGACCCTCTGACAGTGCAGCACTCCCTCAGTACTGACCCTCCAACAGTGCGGCACTCCCTCAGTACTGACCCCCCGACAGTGCAGCACTCCCTCAGTACTGACCCTCTGACAGTGCGGCACTCCCTCACTACTGACCCTCTGACAGTGCGGCGCTCCCTCAGTACTGACCCTCTGACAGTGCGGCACTCCCTCAGTACTGACCCTCTGACAGTGCGGCACTCCCTCCGCACTGACCATGGGTGTGTCAGCCTGGATTACGGTGTGAGGTGTATTGAGTGTGGACTTGAATCGTGCACCTTTTAACACAGTGGTGCGAAGGATGATTTATTCCCTGACTGCGTCACCATTTTCAATGTTTCTGGTGACCCTAGTGAATTGGATTTGCAGCAGACACTCTCACAGTTCGGGCAATGGTCCATTTTCAAATGAAGCCGAGATCTGGGCCTCAGAACCTTGGCAGGTATAGGAATTGGAAATATTCATCGGGACCGTACTGTTGGATCTGGGGCTGTGGTAGGGTCAGAGTCCGATTGGATGAGGCAAACAGGCTGTGGTCAAACTTTCCCAGTCCGCAGTGTTCCCTGGTCAGGGGCGGAAGGCGGATTGCGGTCCGTCTGTTCGAGCGGCGGGGCGGGGGGGTGGGGTGGGTTGGGGGGGGGGCTGACGGTTCGAGATGAATGGATGTGCGCTGTGTCCCAGCTCGTCCCTCAACCACTTCTCGAATTCTCCAGCAGGTGGACAGATGGAGCAAGGCGGACAAGAGGCTGCTGGCTGCGGTGGACAGGAGGGACGTGGGCAAGCTGGCCGCCATGCTCAAAGGCAGCACTGTGGTCAGCAAGCTGGATGCTGAGGGACGTTCCCCGTGAGTGCCGAGGGGCCGGCGCGCGCACGGTTCCCACCTCACCCCCCCCCCCGCCCGCCAGCTCCCCAGCCCAACCCCCCCCCAACTCCCCCCCACCGCAGGCCAACTCCCCAGCCCAACCCCCCCCAACTCCCCCCCACCGCAGGCCAACTCCCCAGCCCAACCCCCCCCAACTCCCCAACAACCCCCACAACTCCCAACTCCCCCCCCCAACTCCCCCACCCCCCAACTCCCCAGCCCACCCCCCCCCAACTCCCCAACAACCCCCACAACTCCCAACTCCCCCCCCAACTCCCCCACCCCCCAACTCCCCCCCACACCCCAACACCCCCAACTCCCCCCACCCCCCCCAACTCCCCCCCACACCCCCACCCCCCCGAACTCCCCCCCAACTCCCAACCACTCCCCCACACCCCCAACACCCCCAACTCCCCCTACCCACCCCACACCCCCCACACCCCCCACTCCCCCCCACCCACCCCACACCCCCCACACCCACAACTCACCCCCACCCCCCACCCCCCAACTCCCAACCACCCCCCCAACTCCCCAGCCCAACACCCCCCCAACTCCCAACCACCCCCCCACACCCCCAACTCCCAACCACCCCCCAACCAACCCCCCACACCCCCGACACCCCCAACTCCCCCCCCCCACACCCCGACTCCCCCCACCCCCTCCCCACACCCCCCACACCCCCAACTCCCCCCCACCCCCCCCCCCCCCACCCCCCCAACTCCCCCCCACCCCCCCCCACACCCCCAACTCCCACCCAGCTCCCCCCCACACCCCCAACTCCCAACCACCCCCCAACCACCCCACCACACCCCACACCCCCAACTCCCCCCCATACCCCCCACACCCCCAACTCCCAAACAACCCCCACACACCCCCCCACCCCCAACTCCCCCCCCACCCCCCACACCCCCCACACCCCCAACCCCCCCCCACCCACCCCACACCCCACCAACCCCCCAACTCCCCCAGCCCCCATCTCCTCCAACTACCCCCCACCCCCAACTCCCCACCAACCCCCCAACTCCCCCCCACACCCCCAACTCCCAACCACCCCCCAACTCCCCAGCCCAACACCCCCCAACTCACCAGCCCAACACCCCCAACCACCCCCCCAACCCCCAACACCCCCAACTCCCAACCACCCCCCCCACCCCCCCAACTCCCCCCCACCCCCCACACCCCCAACTCCCCCCACCCCCCAACTCCCCACCCCCAACTCCCCACCCCCCAACTTCCCACCCCCAACTCCCCACCCCCCAACTCCCCCAACTCCCCACCCTCAATTTCCCCCCAACTCCCCACCACCCAACTCCCCCACCCCCCAACTCCCCACCCCCCAACTCCCCCAACTCCCCACCCCCAACTCCCCCCCACCCCCCAACTCCCCAACAACCCCCCAACTCCCCACCCCTCAACTCCCCACCACCCCAACTCCCCCAAATCCCCACCCCCCAACTCCCCACCCCCAACTCCCCACCCCCCCAACTCCCCACCCCAACTCCCCACCCCCAACTCCCCACCCCCCAACTCCCCACCCCCAACCCCCCCACCCTCCCCAACTCCCCACCCCACCCTCCCCAACTCCCCACCCACCAACTCCCCCCTCCATATCCCTCACTCCATATCTATCACTCCATATCTCTCACTCCATATCCCTCACTCCATATCCCTCACTCCATATCTCTCACTCCATATCCCTCACCCCATATCGCTCACTCCATATCTCTCACTCCATATCCCTCACTCCATATCCCTCACCCCATATCTCTCACTCCATATCCCTCACTCCATATCCCTCACTCCATATCTCTCACTCCATATCCCTCACCCCATATCGCTCACTCCATATCTCTCACTCCATATCTCTCACTCCATATCCCTCACCCCATATCGCTCACTCCATATCTCTCACTCCATATCTCTCACTCCATATCCCTCACTCCATATCCCTCACTCCATATCTCTCACTCCATATCCCTCACCCCATATCGCTCACTCCATATCTCTCACTCCATATCCCTCACTCCATATCCCTCACCCCATATCCCTCACTCCATATCCCTCACTCCATATCCCTCACTCCATATCCCTCACTCCATATCCCTCACTCCATATCCCTCACTCCATTACTCCCCCCCACTCAGGGTGTATTTTGTTGACAGGTTCCACGTTGCCGCTTGCCGAGGTTACACAGACTGTTTGGATCTCCTGCTGTCCTGTCGAGTCGATTTGGAGGCTCGGGATTTCGAGGGTAAGATCCTGCCTCAGTTCACCCGCAGCCTGGTCCTCCATCCCTCCCCTCCCCTGGAAGGTCTGTTGTCCACATCTGTCCTGAGAAGGACTGAACTCGAGTCAACTTCAGTCCCGAATTCCCGGTCCAGATACACATCCATTGAACATTTCTCACTCCTTTCTTCAACTCCCTCCCTGGCCATCATTGCCCTCCCTATCTCTGTAACCTCCTCCAGCCTCTACACCCCCCTCCCTATCTCTGTAACCTCCTCCAGTCCCTACACCCCCTCCCTATCTCTGTAACCTCCTCCAGCCTCTACACCCCCCTCCCTATCTCTGTAACCTCCTCCAGCCCCCACACCCCCTCCCTATCTCTGTAACCTCCTCCAGCCCCTACACCCCCTCCCTATCTCTGTAACCTCCTCCAGCTCCTACACCCCCCTCCCTATCTCTGTAACCTCCTCCAGCCCCTACACCCCCTCCCTATCTCTGTAACCTCCTCCAGCCCCTACACCCCCTCCCTATCTCTGTAACCTCCTCCAGCCCCCACACCCCCTCCCTATCTCTGTAACCTCCTCCAGCCTCTACACCCCCCTCCCTATCTCTGTAACCCCAACACCCCTCCCTATCTCTGTAACCTCCTCCAGCCCCTACACCCCCTCCCGATCTCTGTAACCTCCTCCAGTCCCTACACCCCCTCCCTATCTCTGTAACCTCCTCCAGCTCCCTACACCACCCTCCCTATCTCTGTAACCCCCTCCAGCCCCTACACCCCCCTCCCTATCTCTGTAACCTCCTCCAGCCCCTACACCCCCCTCCCTATCTCTGTAACCCCCTCCAGCCCCTACACCCCCTCCCTATCTCTGTAACCTCCTCCAGCCCTACACCCCCCCTCCCTATCTCTGTAACCTCCTCCAGCCCCTACACCCCCTCCCTATCTCTGTAACCTCCTCCAGCCCCTACACCCCCTCCCTATCCCTGTAACCTCCTCCAGTCCCTACACCCCCCTCCCTATCTCTATAACCTCCTCCAGCCCCTACACCCCCTCCCTATGTCTGTAACCTCCTCCAGCCCCTTCACCCCCTCCCTATCTCTGTAACCTCCTCCAGCCCCTACACCCCCCCCCCTCCCTATCTGTAACCTCCTCCAGCCCCTACACCCCCTCCCTATCTCTGTAACCTCCTCCAGCCCCTACACCCCCTCCCTATCTCTGTAACCTCCTCCAGTCCCTACACCCCCCTCCCTATCTCTGTAACCTCCTCCAGCCCCTACACCCCCTCCCTATCTCTGTAACCTCCTCCAGCCCCAGCACCCCCCTCCCTATCTCTGTAACCTCCTCCAGCCCCTACACCCCCTCCCTATCTCTGTAACCTCCTCCAGCCCCTACACCCCCTCCCTATCTCTGTAACCTCCTCCAGCCCCTACACCCCCTCCGTATGTCTGTAACCTCCTCCAGCCCCTTCACCCCCTCCCTATCTCTGTAACCTCCTCCAGCCCCTACACCCCCTCCCTATCTCTGTAACCTCCTCCAACCCCTACACCCCCCTCCCTATCTCTGTAACCTCCTCCAGTCCCTACACCCCCTCCCTATCTCTGTAACCTCCTCCAGTCCCTACATCCCCTCCCTATCTCTGTAACCTCCTCCAGCCCCTACACCCCCTCCCTATCTCTGTAACCTCCTCCAGCTCCCTACACCCGTCTCCCTATCTCTGTAACCTCCTCCAGCTCCCTACACCCCCCTCCCTATCTCTGTAACCTCCTCCAGCTCCCTACACTCCCTCCCTATCTCTATAACCTCCTCCAGCCCCTACACCCCCCTCCCTATCGCTGTAACCTCCTCCAGCCCCTACACCCCCTCCCTATCTCTGTAACCTCCTCCAGCCCCTACACCCCCTCCCTACCTCTGTAACCTCCTCCAGCCCCTACACCCCCCTCCCTATCTCTGTAACCTCCTCCAGCCCCTACACCCCCTCCCTATCTCTGTAACCTCCTCCAGCTCCCTACAACCCTCCGAGATCTCTGCGCTCCTCCAATCCCGGCCTCTCGAGCCTCCCCCCCCCCCCCCCCCGATTCCCATCGCTCCTCCATTGGCGGCCGTGACTTCAGGTGCCTTGGGGGGGCCGGGGGGGTGGGGGGGGGGGGGGGGGGGGTGCTGTGCTCTGGAGTTCCCTCCCTCAGCCTCCCCGTCTCCCTCTCTCTCTCCCTCCTTCTCCACCCTCAAAACCACTTTGACGTCAAACATTTGGCCCGAGTTCCGATCTTAAAGACGGCGAGGCTCTGTGATCGGGAACACCCTGCTCCGGATGGGCGAGTGGAGCAGCGTCAATCGGAATTTTCGGAAGGGGGGATGGGGGAATCGGAGAAATACTGGAAGGGGGGAATTCTCCAGTGTGGGGTTGGGGGGGGGGGGGGGGAAAGAGCCGGGGGGGGGGGGGGAAGATAGTGTGGACGCAATGGACAGATCTTTCACGGCGCTGTCACTGGCTCGATGGGCTGAATGGCCTACCGTTGTGCTGTGTGGGATAGTAAAGCAATGCTCCCCCCCCCCCCCCCCCCCCACCGCCTGCTCCCCCATCAATCAGTCCATCCCTTCCCCCCCCCCCCCCCCCCCCCCACCCCCAGGGGCGAACGTTCCCCTGCTAAATAATAATAATCTTTATTAGTGTCACAAGTCGGCTTACATTAACTGCAATGAAGTTACTGTGAAAAGCTCCTAGTTGCCACATTCCGGCTCCTGTTCGGATATAGGGCGGGAGAATTCAGAATGTCCAATTCACCTAAAAGCACGTCTTTGGATACTAAGGGACAATTTAGCACGACCAATCCACCTAACCTGCACATCTTTGGACACTAAGGGACAATTTAGCACGACCAATCCTCCTAACCTGTACATCTTTGGACACTAAGGGACAATTTAGCACGGCCAATCCACCTAACCTGCACATCTTTGGACACTAAGGGACAATTTAGCACGGCCAATCCTCCTAACCTGTACATCTTTGGACACTAAGGGGCAATTTAGCACGGCCAATCCACCTAACCTGCACATCTTTGGACACTAAGGGACAATTTAGCACGGCCAATCCGCCTAACCCGCACATCTTTGGACACTAAGGGACAATTTAGCACGACCAATCCACCTAACGTGTACATCTTTGGACACTAAAGGACAATTTAGCACGGCCAATCCACCTAACCTGTACATCTTTGGACACTAAAGGGCAATTTAGCACGGCCAATCCACCTAACCTGCACATCTTTGGACACTAAGGGACAATTTAGCACAGCCAATCCTCCTAACCTGTACATCTTTGGACACTAAGGGGCAATTTAGCACGGCCAATCCACCTAACCCGCACATCTTTGGACACTAAGGGACAATTTAGCACGGCCAATCCACCTAACCTGCACATCTTTGGACACGAAGGGACAATTTAGCACGGCCAATCCACCTAACCTGCACATCTTTGGACTGTGGGAGGAAACCGGAGCACCCGGAGGAAACCCACGCACACACACGGGGAGGACGTGCAGACTCCGCACAGACAGTGACCCAGCGGGGAATCGAACCCGGGGAGGGGTGGGAGGAGGGGCGGGTTGCCGGGGGGGGGAGGGTGGGGGGGGGGGGGAATCTGCCGCCCTCACTCTGATCCACCCTACACGTGACTCCAGACCCTCCCCCACAAATTGGCCACATCCGTGATGGAGCCACAACGGCCCCCAGATGTTCCAGGGGTTAGATGTTTCAGGCGGGATAGAGGGGGATGTAAAAGGGGTGGCGGAGTTGCGCTACTGGTTAGGGAGAATATCACAGCTGTACTACGGGAGGACACCTCAGAGAGCAGCGAGGCTATATGGGTAGAGGTCAGGAATAAGAAGGGTGCAGTCACAATGTTGGGGGTTTACTACAGGCCTCCCAACAGCCAGCGGGAGATAGAGGAGCAGATAGGTAGACAGATTTTGGAAAAGAGTAAAAACAACAGGGTCATTGTGATGGGAGACTTCAACTTCCCCAATATTAACTGGGACTCACTTAGTGCTAGGGGCTTAGACGGGGCAGAGTTTTTAAGGAGCATCCAGGAGGGCTTCTTAAAACAATATGTAGACAGTCCAACTAGGGAAGGGGCTGTACTGGACCTGGTATTGGGGAATGAGCCCGGCCAGGTGGTAGAAATTTCAGTCGGGGAGCATTTCGGGAACAGTGAGCACAATTCAGTAAGTTTTAAAGTGCTGGTGGACAAGGATAAGAGTGGTCCTAGGGTGAATGTGCTAAATTGGGGGAAGGCTAATTATAACAATATTAAGCAGGAACTGAAGAACCTAGATTGGGGGAGGATGTTTGAGGCTAAATCAACATCTGACATGTGGGAGGCTTTCAAGTGTCAGTTGAAAGGAATTCAGGACCGGCATGTTGCTGTGCGGAAGAAGGAAAAATACGGCAAATTTCGGGAACCTTGGGTAACGAGAGATATTGTAGGTCTCGTCAAAAAGAAAAAGGAGACATTTGTCAGGGCTGGAAGGCTGGGAACAGACGAAGCCTGTGTGTAATATAAGGAAAGTAGGAAGGAACTTAAGCAAGGAGTCAGGAGGGCTAAAAGGGGTCACGAAAAGTCATTGGCAAATAGGGTTAAGGAAAATCCTAAGGCTTTTTACACGTACATAAAAAGCAAGAGGGTAGCCAGGGAAAGGGTTGGCCCACTGAAGGACAGGCAAGGGAATCTATGTGTGGAGCCAGAGGAAATGGGCGAGGTACTAAATGAATACTTTACATCAGTATTCACCAAAGAGAAGGAATTGGTGGATGTTGAGTCTGGAGAAGGGTGTGTAGATAGCCTGGGCCACATTGAGATCCAAAAAGACGAGGTGTTGGGCGTCTTGAAAAATATTAAGGTAGATAAGTCCCCAGGGCCGGATGGGATCTACCCCAGAATACTGAAGGAGGCTGGAGAGGAAATTGCTGAGGCCTTGACAGAAATCTTTGGATCCTCACTGTCTTCAGGTGATATCCAGAGGACTGGAGAATAGCCAATGTTGTTCCTTTGTTTAAGAAGGGTAGCAAGGATAATCCAGGGAACTACAGGCCGGTGAGCCTTACGTCAGTGGTAGGGAAATTACTGGAGAGAATTCTTTGAGACAGGATCTACTCCCATTTAGAAGCAAATGGACGTATTAGTGAGAGGCAGCATGGTTTTGTGAAGGGGAGGTCGTGTCTCACTAACTTGATAGAGTTTTTTGAAGAGGTCACAAAGGTGATTGATGCAGGTAGGGCAGTGGATGTTGTCTCTATGGACTTCAGTAAGGCCTTTGACAAGGTCCCTCATGGCAGACTGGTACAAAAGGTGAAGTCACACGGGATCAGGGGTGAGCTGGCAAGGTGGATACAGAACTGGCTAGGTCATAGAAGGCAGAGAGTAGCAATGGAAGGGTGCTTTTCTGATTGGAGGGCTGTGACTAGTGGTGTTCCGCAGGGATCAGTGCTGGGACCTTTGCCGTTCATAGTATATATAAATGATTTGGAGGAAAATGTAACTGGTCTGATTAGTAAGTTTGCAGACAACACAAAGGTTGGTGGAATTGCGGATAGCGATGAGGACTGTCAGAGGATACAGCAGGATTTAGATTGTTTGGAGACTTGGGCGGAGAGATGGCAGATGGGGTTTAATCCGGACAAATGTGAGGTAATGCATTTTGGAAGGTCCAATACAGGTAGGGAATATACAGTGAATGGTAGAACCCTCAAGAGTATTGACAGTCAGAGATCTAGGTGTACAGGTCCACAGGTCACTGAAAGGGGCAACACAGGTGGAGAAGGTAGTCAAGAAGGCATACGGCATGCTTGCCTTCATTGGCCGGGGCATTGAGTATAAGAATTGGCAAGTCATGTTGCAGCTGTATAGAACCTTAGTTAGGCCACACTTGGAGTATAGTGTTCAATTCTGGTCGACACACTACCAGAAGGATGTGGAGGCTTTAGAGAGGGTGCAGAAGAGATTTACCAGGATGTTGCCTGTTATGGAGGGCAGTAGCTATGAGGAGAGGTTGTATAAACTCGGTTTGTTCTCACTGGAACACCGGAGGTTGAGGGGCGACTTGATAGAGGTCTACAAAATTATGAGGGGCATAGACAGAGTGGATAGTCAGAGGCTTTTCCCCAGGGTAGAGGGGTCAATTACTATGGGGCATAGGTTTAAGATGCGAGGGGCAAGGTTTAGAGGAGATGTACGAGGCAAGTTTTTTTACACAGAGGGTAGTGGGTGCCTGGAACTCGCTGCCGGAGGAGAGGGTGGAAGCAGGGACGATAGTGACGTTTAAGGGGCATCTTGACAAATACATGAATAGGATGGGAATAGAGGGATACGGACCCAGGAAGTGCAGAAGATTTTAGTTTAGACGGGCAGCATGGTCGGCACGGGCTTGGAGGGCCGAAGGGCCTGTTCCTGTGCTGTACTTTTCTTTGTTCTATGTTCAGTCTCTCCGAAAGATATTAATAACGGGTTTTAATTGACAGGTCGCACTGCGCTGCAGACCGCGGTGAGGAACTCGCACCCCGACTGTGTCCGTAGCCTGTTGAAGGTAGGTTTGCTTTCTGTGGGTGCCCCCCGGGGCACGTGCCCGCTCTCTCTGTCTCAGGCCCTGCACGGCGTGTTCAAATCACGTTGCAGCAATCTGCCCCCCCACCCCCCCCGACTTGCCCCCGCAGACCTTCGCATTTTCATTCGCTCCCGAGTGCCAACAGTGACAAGGATACGGGAGAAAACCCCCAATATTCTATTGTTATATTGTCAGGCTGGGAGGCAAGGTTACCTCGCTCCAGGGGGGATTTCACACAGAAATCCAGCAGAGGGCAGCAGAGCAGAGCTACTGATCAGCTGTTCTGGGGAAATTTGCATACGTGCAGTCAGCCTAATTTGAAGGTGGTTTGTGGAGGGGCTGTTGTCAAGTGACAGTTAAACCCGAAACACTTCGTCAGTGTTTCCCACCCTACCTCCTCCTCTAACCAAAAAAAAAACAGGGCAGCAGGGTAGCATGGTGGTTAGCATAAATGCTTCACAGCTCCAGGGTCCCAGGTTCGATTCCCGGCTGGGTCACTGTCTGTGTGGAGTCTGCACGTCCTCCCCCTGTGTGCGTGGGTTTCCTCCGGGTGCTCCGGTTTCCTCCCACAGTCCAAAGATGTGCGGGTTAGGTGGATTGGCCATGCTAAATTGCCCGTAGTGTCCTAATAAAAGTAAGGTTAAGTGGGGGTTGTTGGGTTATGGGTATAGGGTGGATACGTGGGTTTGAGTAGGGTGATCGTGGCTCGGCACAACATTGAGGGCCGAAGGGCCTGTTCTGTGCTGTACTGTTCTATGTTCTATGTTCTAAATAGGGGTACGGGTGTCCTGAAACAAACTTTATTACTAACCCAGTATTAAAATGGCTCACATAATCACCCCACAAACAATGCCAATCAATGGAGCTGGTTTAGCTCACTGGGCTAAATCGCTGGCTTCGAAAGCAGACTGAGGCAGGCCAGCGGCACGGTTCGATTCCCGTACCGGCCTCCCCTGAACAGGCGCCAGAATGTGGCGACTAGGGGCTTTTCACAGTAACTTCATTTGAAGCCTACTCGTGACAATAAGCGATATTCATAATCAATACGGTGGATACAATACCCTTAGTTGCTATCTTTACTTTCAATCAATATGACCACAGTGGGTCTGTTTCTTAACTTCATTTGCCAACTGAGATTCGGGAAGCCTTAATCCCCCTTACCCACCCACCCTCCCCCCGCCAACCAAACACCCCATCTCGGTTTTTGAAAATTTCAGTTGAGACCCTTCCCCCCCCCCCCCCCCCCACCACCAGAGGAGATATTTTCTCTCACTCGACCCCATTAAATCGTCTTCAAGCCCCTCGATTCGATCACCCCCTTAATCTGCCGCGCTCGAAGACATTATCAGCCTCGCCTGTGCGTCTCTTGTTCTTTGAGGGAGGCAGTGCCGTAGCGATGCGGTCACTTGGGCAAGTGATGCAGAGACCCAGGGTAAGGCTCCAGGGATGTGGGTTCGAATCCCACCGGAGCAGATGGTCAAATGTAAATCCAAATTAAAATCTGAACGGTGGCCATATTCGTTAAAACCCACCTTGGGGGTTCTTTGGGAATAGAACCGAAGGGCCTGCTCCTGTGCTGAACTTTTCTTTGTTCGTTGTTCACTTGTGCGCGCCTCTGGGGGGGGGGGGACGGAAATCTGACCGCGGTCTGGTCTACACGTGACTCCAGACACTCCCCCCACTCCCCACCATACGGAGCAATGGGATTAATTGTCAATGGACCCCCCCCCCCCCTCCGGAATGCCCAAGCGAGACACCCGGTTCGAGGGCGATTACGGACCCCTGAGATTTTCCTCATCCCCGATGCATTCTCCCGGGGACACCGGGCGAAATGGTCAGAAGAGGGATGCCGGGAGATGATTGGGAAGCTCACAATGTCCTCCTCTTTCCACGCAGCACAAGGCTTCGGTAGACACTCTCGACGCCCAGGGCGGAACAGCCTTGCATCACGCAGGTTAGTAGAGTGGTTACTGGAGCTCCGGGCGCGACCCGAATCCTCCTGGGAGTCTGTCTTTGTTTTTCCTAATATCCGCGTTCTTTCACAGCGATGTGGGAGTCGCTGGTTCTCGCCTGGCCCCCGCCCCACTTCACCCAACTTGGGTGTCACGCTCGCGTCATGTGGACGTACCTTTAAGAAAGAGGTGTTTATCAAATAGCTGCAGTGATGTCAGAGTGTGGGTGGAGCTGGGCTGTCTTTTATTTGCGTTTTGAGCTGAAAAGCTGCTTTGTGGCTCTGTTTTTTGGTTTCATTTGCAGTGTTGGAGGGCTGCATTCAAAGCAAGAAGATGTTCTGATCTCAATCTCTGCAAGTTGAAGAATGTCTTCAGCTCACTTGATGATTTCAAAGTAATACCTGTTTCTGTAGAGGATTTAAACCTGCTGTCTTTGTTTTAAAAAAAGTTTAACTTATGGAGAAAAGCAAATTACTGCGGATGCTGGAATCTGAAACGAAAGGGAAAATGCTGGAAAATCTCAGCGAGTCTGGCAGCATCTGTAGGGAGAGAGCAACATCTGGAGGAACAACATCTCATCTTCCGATTAGGCACTTCCGGCCTGAACATCGAATTCAACAACTTCAGATGATCAGCCCCACCGCGGCCCATTTGTTTTCATTTCATTTTAACTGCCTTTTACCATTTCTTTCTTTCTTAATATACATTTATTCTCCCCCCCCCCCCAATCTTATCCACCTTGCCTGTACCTTTCTCCTCTTTTCTCCCCCCGCACCGACAGTTCATCCTCTAATGTTAGTTTCCCTGCTGTTTGACCTTTCACATCTTTTGTTCTCTCTGGGGACTGCCATTAGCACTCTTTCCCCTTGGTATCTGTGGCCATTAGCACCCCGTTTCCCTGGGTTTCTGTGGCTATGACTCATCTTTCATTCTGACTCCACAGTATAAATATTTCCCACTTTCTCTGTCTGTTAGCTTTGCCAAAGAGTCATCGGACTCGAAACGTTAGCTCTTTTCTCTCCCTACAGATGCTGCCAGACCTGCTGAGATTTTCCAGCATTTTCCCTTTCGTTTAACTTATGGATGTTGCTGGGGAAGATATTAAGGGTTACCTATAGAGTATTGTATCTGTGGGGCTACGTGTGTTGGTAGTTGATAAACTGTTTACGGTGTGTTTACAAAATGTCAACTGGGTTCATAGAATAAACATTGTTTTGTTTTAAAAATACTTTTTATTGATTTATAAATTTAGAGTACCCAACTATTTTTTTCCAATTAAGTGGGCAATTTAGCGTGGCCAATCCCACCTACCCTGCACTTCTTTGGGTTGTGGGGGTGCAATCCACGCAGACACGGGGAGAATGTGCAAACTCCACACGGTCAACACGGTAGCATGGTGGTTAGCATAAATGCTTCACAGCTCCAGGGTCCCAGGTTCGATTCCCGGCTGGGTTACTGTCTGTGCGGAGTCTGCACGTCCTCCCCGTGTGTGCGTGGGTTTCCTCCGGGTGCTCCGGTTTCCTCCCACAGTCCAAAGATGTGCGGGTTAGGTGGATTGGCTATGCTAAATTGCCCGTAGTGTCCTAAAAAGTAAAGGGGGGGGGGGTTGTTGGGTTACGGGTATAGGGTGGATACGTGGGTTTGAGTAGGGTGATCATTGTTCGGCACAACATTGAGGGCCGAAGGGCCTGTTCTGTGCTGTACTGTTCTATGTTCTATGTCAGTGACCCAGGGACGGGATTTCTATACCCTGGCCCATAATACTCGGGCCATTCCAGGGGGGGTGAGGGAGGGAGTTCAGAGTCGACCACATTGCTGCGTGTGTGAGGGGGGGGGGGGGTCTGGAGACACGTGTAGGCCAGACCGGGGTGAGCAGGTAGATTTGCCTCCCTGAAGGGAACGTGAGTGAACCCGATTGTTTTTTAACCGCAGTCGATGACGGTCGTCACGTTCGCCGTTAACCCAGACTCGTTTTCCAATTCCGGATTTCATTCCTCGAAGTTAAATTCCACCGGCAGCCCCGCCGGGGCTTCGAACCCAGCGTTAATTGCCGAATGGCTCGGTTAAATAGGCGGCACCTGGACATCGCCCCATCCAGACCGCGCCACCTCGTGAATTTCCGTTGAATCCCGCCAGACGTTTCGAGCTTCGTTTCGTGAGATTCAACGGCCTCGTCTCGACAACAAGTCGGGTGCGACGAGGACATCGCGCCCCTTGTGTTTAGCCTCGGTGGGATGATGTAGACGATGGGCGGAGCCAAGGACTGAAGCAGTCAGCTGTTGGGTTTCAGTTTCAGTTTTAGTTTGGGGACGTGAACGGACCAGAGCTTTTTTGCCAAATATTGGGGAGGTTAAACAATAGCTTGACACGGGCAAGAATCTGCAAGCTGGTTCCTAAAGAATCTCTCTCTCTCTCTCAAAGCAGTTTATCCAAGACATCCATTCACAGCAAGTATTCCTGGGTTGGCAAACTGTATTTAACAGTGGAATTTTGACCTGAGGAGGGTTTTGCTTGAGTGGAGATAAAAGATAGCAGTTACGAACAAAGAATAATCCAGCACAGGAACAGGCCCTTCAGCCCTCCAAGCCTGTACCCATAATGATACCAACCTTTTACAAAACCCTCAGCACTTCCTTGTGGCGTATCCCTCTATACCCATCCGATCCATGTGTTTGTCAAGATGCTTTTTGAACGCCGTTAATGTATCTTCTTCCACAACCTCCCCTGGCAACGCGTTCCAGGCACTCACCACCCTCTGTGTTAAAAGCCTGCCTCGCACACCTCCTCTAAACTTGAGGGGCTGGTTTAGCACACTGGGATAAATCGCTGGCTTTGAAAGCAGACCAAGGCAGGCCAGCAGCACGGTTCAATTCCCATACCAGCCTCCACGGACAGGCGGCGGAATGTGGCGACTAGGGGCTTTTCGCAGTAACTTCATTTGAAGCCTACTTGTGACAATAGGCGATTTTCATTTCATTCATTTCGTACTACTGACGTGAGGCTCACCGGCCTATAGTTTCCAGGATTATCCCTGCTACCTTTCTTAAACAGCGGTACCACATTAGCTATTCTCCAGTCCTCTGGGATCTCACCTGTAGCCAATAAGGATACAAAGATGTCAGTCAAGGCCCCAGCAATTTCTTCCATTGCTTCCCTCAGTATTCTGGGATAAATCCCATCTGGCCCAGGAGACTTATCTATCTTAATATCTCTTAAAAGACCCAATACCTCCTCCTTTTCAATGTTAACATGACCCAGACTGTCCACACACCCTACCCAAGGATCATCTTCCACGAAGTCTCTTCCCTCCCTCCACCCCCCCCCCCCCCCCGACGCACAGTGGCAGCCGTGTGCACCGTCTCCAAGACGCACCGCGGCCACTCGCCTTCGACAGCACCTTCCAAACCCGCCACCTCTACCATCTAGACGGACGAGGGGGGCACATGGGGAACACCACAACCAATTTCCCCTCCGAGCCGCTCGCCATCCCGACTCGGAAATATATCGGCCGTCCCTTCACTGTCGCTGGGTTAGAATCCCGGGACTCCCTGCCTAACAGCACTGTGGGTGTACCTACACCACACGGGACTGCAGCAGCTCAGGAATTCAGCTCACCCACCACCTATTCAAGGGAAAATTAGAGGGTTATGATGAAGAATAACCTGTTACAAATTTTATTGTATATTCTGTAGCAGCAATGATATTCAAAACCCTACTTTAAAATGCATAAAGACAATGGGTGGGTCAGTCCGCTAGCCACGTATTCCTGTGTGGCGCGCCCTTGCCGGCAGTGGGAACCTCCATTCCAGCAGCCGGCCAATGGGATTCCCCATTGTGGCCGCCCCAACGCCATCGGGAAAACCCCTCGGGCGTGGGCAGAAAATCCCGCCAACGGAGCATTCCGCCCAGAATGTCTGCTAAAGCTGCAATTAAAAAGTCGTAAAAGATGGGGTAATCATTAATTCCAATCGCGTACTTGGTCCCGGATAACTTACTAATGGAACGTTGTTTTGAGATTGCTGGAGATTCCCTGGAGTGCAGATGGTTTACCGTGAGGGAGTGGTGTTTCGTCCCAGCGAAGCAGGTCGTGGAAATTGGTGGGATGCAGGTGATGTAAGTGATGGGAGGAGCCAGGTCTGTCTGTAGTTTGGCAGCCAGTTAAAAGATTTTAAGGTGATCAGCAGTTTTGCCAAACTCTGCGGGGTTGAGCAGAAGCGTACGGGAGCTGCTCCTGAAAGGAACTCGCTCCAAAGGTCTGGAAAGAACTTTATTTACAAGTGGATTTTGAACAGTGTTGGGTTGTTTGGTTGGAATACATATAGTGGCAGATGTAGATAGCGAGTTTATTTAAAAGAGGCTCGCATATCCCAGGAAGTAATAACTTGGAATGTATCACAGAATCACAACATTGTTATGTAGAAGGAGGTCATTCGGCCCATCGAGTCTGTTTACCATGATATTGATATCTCTCTTCCCCTCTCATCAGCAATATCTGGTTCTGTCGTGAGCGCCAATCTGCTATGTGACTATGGCGCCTGTACCAACACACCAGACAGGGTGAGTGCATTTACTGAATGGACCATCCCACAATTTCTGGGAGCCGCCCATGGCAACCATTTGCTCTTGTTGTTGTTGCCAGGAACATGTGGCAGATTTTTTGGGGGGCTCCGTCAATTGCTTTGGCATCTCTCGATTCTGAAGTCAACGTGTGGCGGCAGATCCTGCGTTCCTGAGGCGCCACTTCACCGACTTCGAGAACAACAATACTCTACCTGGGAGGGACGGAGGGAAGAGAGCAAGGGAGAGAGGGAGAGGGTGGGATAGGGAGCGAAGGTGGAGAGAGAGGTGGGGTGGATTGAGAGAGGTGAAGAGAGAGGGGGGAGAGAAAGAGAGACAGGGGAGACAGTGGGGAGGGAGAGAGGGAGAGAGAGGGGAGAGAGGGAGAGAGAGGGAAGGGAAAGAGAGAGAGAGACACAGAGAGAGAGAGACAGAGAGAGGGAGACACACACAGAGAGAGAGACACAGAGAGAGAGAGACACAGAGAGAGAGAAGTACAGAGAGAGAGAAATACAGAGAGAGAAATACAGAGAGAGAGAAAGACAGAGAGAGATAGCGGGAGAGACGGAGAGTCAGAAAGACAGAGAGAGAGACAGAGTGAGAGAGAGACAGAGTGAGAGAGAGACAGAGTGAGAGAGAGACAGAGTGAGAGATAGCGGGAGAGACAGAGAGAGAGACAGAGAGAGAGAGACAGAGAGAGAGAGAGAGACAGAGAGAGAGAGAGAGACAGAGACAGAGAGATAGATAGAGCAAGAGAGACAGACACAGAGAGTGAGAGAGACAGCCACACATGGAGCAAGAGAGACAGAGAGAGTGAGAGACAGAGACAGAGAGAGACAGAGAGAGACAGAGAGAGAGAGGGAAAGAGACTGACAGAGGGAGAGAGAGACAGATGAAGGGAGAGAGAGGGAGACAGAAAGAGAGAGATAGAGATAGAGAGAAAGAGACAGAGAGAGAGACAGACATAGAGAGGGTGAGACAGAGAGAGAGAGAGAGACAGACAGAGAGAGTATGGAGAGAGAGGGATGGACAAATGGAGGGAGAGCTGAGAGGGGAGGGATAGAGTGAGATACAGAGGGATAGAGAGCTGAGAGAGGCGAAGAGGGGAGGGAGGGAGGGGGACAGGATTGTGGGAAGGGAATGAGAGAGAGCGGGAGGAGGAGTGTGAGTGAGGAATAGGAGAGCGGTGGAAGAGGTGAGGGCGAGGGGAGGTAGAGGAAGGGATGGGGGAAGGTGGAGGGCTAGAGGGAGGGGAGGATTCTTCAGAGGGGGAGAGGAAAATGGGAGAAGCGAGTGAGGGGAAAAAAGGAGAGGGAGGGAGGTGAGGAGAGGGAAGTGAGAGTGTAGGGATGGAGAGACAGTGAGAGGGGTGAGAAAGGAGGTTTGAATGGGTTCGGTCCTGTCACTGTGTCACTGACTGACCCCTCGATAGTGCGGCCCTGTCACTGTGTCACTGACTGACCCCTCGATAGTGCGGCCCTGTCACTGTGTCACTGACTGACCCTTCGATAGTGCGGCCCTGTCACTGTGTCACTGACTGACCCCCTCAATAGTGCGGCCCTGTCACTGTGTCACTGACTGACTGACCCCTCGATAGTGCGGCCCTGTTACTGTGTCACTGACTGACCCCTCGATAGTGCGGCCCTGTCACTGTGTCACTGACTGACCCCTTGATAGTGCGGCCCTGTCACTGTGTCACTGACTGACCCCTCGATAGTGCGGCCCTGTCACTGTGTCACTGACTGACCCCTCGATAGTGCGGCCCTGTCACTGTGTCACTGACTGACTGACCCCTCGATAGTGCGGCCCTGTCACTGTGTCACTGACTGACCCTCGATAGTGCGGCCCTGTCACTGTGTCACTGACTGACTGACCCCTCGATAGTGCGGCCCTGTCACTGTGTCACTGACTGACCCCTCGATAGTGCGGCCCTGTCACTGTGTCACTGACTGACTGACCCCTCGATAGTCCAGTGTGCAGGAAATGAATCCTGTTGTGTTTTGATCGCCCTCTGATGTGTCGATGGTTTAAGGACTTCGCTATGTTTGTGCAATATTTTGGAGATTAAGTGGAGAGTTAATAAGGCAGTGAGAACATGACATGCTTGATGTTGAAGTTCCCAGAGCCTGGTTTAATACCCTGATAAACACAATGATATTCTTAAAAACGATCAAATCCTCTGGAAGTAATTATAATCACACAAACTCCCTCTTTCCGCTCCCTCTGTGCTGGCATGAAGTCCGGGGGCGGGGGGAGGATATCCAACTGTTGCGGGCATCACGGCGTCAGGGGCCAGTCCTTCCTCACCCCCCCCCCCTCCCCCAGTCCTCCTCCACCGCCGCCAGGTTCTGTGGAACCGCGTGGGCCTTTACGCAAGGCCGGGTTTAACTCCAAGGGCCTTTTGATCACTGTCACCCCACAGGTCCGACCATATAACCATCCCTGACCAAACGCAGCAAGACCTGGACAATATCCAGGCTCGGACTGACAAGTGGCAAGTCACATAAGACCATCAGATACAGAAACAGAATTAGGCCACTCGGCCCATCGAGTCTGCTCCGCCATTCAATCATGGCTGATATTTTTCTCATCCCCATTCTCCTGCCTTCTCCCCATAACCCCTGATCCCCTTATTAATCCAGTGCCTATCCATCTCCGTCTTAAAGACACTCAGTGATTTGGCCTCCACAGCCTTCTGCGGCAAAGAGTTCCACAGATTCACCACCCTCTGGCTGAAGAAATTCCTCCTCATCTCTGTTTTAAAGGATCGTCCCTTTAGTCTGAGATGGTGAATCCTCTGCTTCTAGTCTCGCCGACAAGTGGAAACATCCTCTCCCCGTCCACTCTATCCAGGCCTCGCAGTGTCCTGTAAGTTTCATAAAGATCCCCCCCTCAGCCTTCTAAACTCCCAACGGGTACAGACTCAGAGTCCTCAACCGTTCCTCATACGACAAGCTCTTCGTTCCAGGGATCATTCTTGCGAACCTCCTCTGGACCCTTTCCAAGGCCCCAGCACATCCTTCCTTAGATACAGGACCCAAAACTGCTCACAATACTCCAAATGGGGTCTGACCAGAGCCTTATACAGCCTCAGAAGTACATCCCTGGTCTTGTATTCTAGCCCTCTCGACATGAATGCTAACATTGCATTTGCCAGGCAATGACCATCTCCTACAAGAGAGGATCTAACCATCACCCCTTGACATTCATAGAATCATAGAACATAGAACAGTACAGCACAGAACAGGCCCTTCGGCCCTCAATGTTGTGCCGAGCAATGATCATCCTACTCAAACCCACGTATCCACCCTATACCCGTAACCCAACAACCCCCCCTTTAACCTTACTTTTTAGGACACTATGGGCAATTTAGCATGGCCAATCCACCTAACCCGCACATCTTTGGACTGTGGGAGGAAACCGGAGCACCCGGAGGAAACCCACGCACACACGGGGAGGTCGTGCAGACTCCACACAGACAGTGACCCAAGCCGGGAATCGAACCTGGGACCCTGGAGCTGTGAAGCATTTATGCTAACCACCATGCATTACCATCGCTGAATCCCCCCCACTGTCACCATCCTGGGAGATACCACTGACCGGCCATTGTAAGAGATGTTATTGTTATTACAATGGTCCGCAACGGTCAGGCCCATGATCGGGGTCACCGATTGGCGGGTGCGTGCGATTTGGTGGTGGGGGGGGGGCTCACCTTCTTCTCCGCCGGCCCGCTGTGTGGATCCGCCATGTTGCTACGCCGCCTGCGCGGACCCACGGCCAGCAGTGCAGGGCCGCGTACGGCAGCTGGAGCACCGCGCAACTCTCCGTGCTGACCCTCTGTAGGCCGCGGAGCCGCTGGGCCAAGAGGCCCCTTGGTGCCGGCGTGGAACACCGCGGTGTTTACGCCGGCACCAACGCTTGGCCGGGTTTTTGGAGAATCACGGCCTGTGCCCCAAGGTTTCGTTGGCGGAGAGGAGATGCCACACTCCACGGCACCGAGTGGATCTGAGGAACCGGTCCTGGGAGGGAGTCGGTTCGATTGGCTAACTGGCAACTGGTGGGTTGGCTGGGGACAGGGCTCTGCCTGACAACGGCCTGTGATTGGATCTTCCCCCCCCCTCCCCCTCCCCCGACGCACGACGCCAGCCGTGCCCACCGATTTAGAAAATAAATTGGCCATAGAGTGAGTTGGCTATTAGCCCGGGTGAGGTATGAACCGACAGCACCTTCCCAAACCCACCACCTCTACCGTCTAGAAGGACGAGGGGGGGGGGGGGGCAGCAGACACATGGGGAACACCCCCCCACCTGGAGGTACCCCCTCCGAGTCGCTCGCCATCCCGACTCGGGAATATATCGGCCGTCCCTTCACTGTGGCCGGGGTCGGAATCCCGGAACTCCCTCCCCAACAGCACGGTGGGTGTACCTACACCTCGCAGCGGGTTCAAGATGGCGGCTCACCCACCACCTTCTCAAGGGGCCATGCGGGATTAGGGGGGATTAATGGTGGGCCCGGCCGGCGATGACCTCTAACCAAGTCCATGTTTTTGCAGGAGGGCACGACCCCGCTCATGCTGGCTGCCCGGCTGGGTCACGCTGACATCTGCCAGCTGCTGATTGGCCGCGGAGCAGACATTGACGTCACCGACTCCAAACACAGGTACATCAGGCCCCGCTCAATCCGGCTCGGTGGTCTCTACCTTCAGCATGTCACCAATCCCTTCACAGCCGATAAAGCCCTTACTTTCCGCAGCGAGGCCATTTCTGTCAAAGGTGTGCACAAGAAGATCCCACAGACAGCAATGTGATATTGAACCAGGTCCATCACTTCTTCACAGCCGTCAACTGAGGGACACTGTTGGCACCAACACCCCAGAGAACACTCCCCCTCCCACCCTCCCACAGTGCAGCACTCCCTCAGTACTGACCCTCTGACAGTGCAGCACTCCCTCAGTACTGACCCTCTGACAGTGCAGCACTCCCTCAGT
>NW_024055747.1:30000-35247 GCF_902713615.1 Scyliorhinus canicula
AAGCCATGTCCGGGAGGGGTTAAACTGAAGCCGGCCACCCCTGGTGGGCCGTTGCCACGGGAACACTCAAGGGCCTGGTCTGATTTTGGAGCTGAGGCCTACACCCCAGGCCCCGCCAAACGCTGTTCACCTCAAAACCTCGCTCCAACCGCAACGGGGCATCGGGGGGTAGGCGATTTGCGTTTGGAGGGAACATCCAAGGATATCCTGGCGCTCGGAGCCGGTTAGAGCCAATTAGTCAGAAATCACGGTCGTCATGAAGGGCAGCAGCCATTTTGTGGCACAGTGATGCACCAATAAGATCAAACATCTGGGTTTTTTTAAAACTCAGATTGCTTGAGGGATAGATATTGGCCCCAGGACGGCGAGGAGAACTCAGTACTGACCCTCTGACAGTGTGGTGCTCCCTCAGTACTGACCCTCTGACAGTGCAGCACTCCCTCAGTACTGACCCTCTGACAGTGCGGTGCGCCCTCAGTACTGACCCTCTGACAGTGCAGCGCTCCCTCAGTACTGACCCTCTGACAGTGCGGCACTCCCTCAGTACTGACCCTCTGACAGTGCGGCGCTCCCTCAGTACTGACCCTCTGATAGTGCGGTGTTCCCTCAGTACTGACCCTCTGACAGTGCGGCACTCCCTCAGTACTGACCCTCTGACAGTGCGGCACTCCCTCAGTACTGACCCTCTGACAGAGCGGCACTCCCTCAATACTGACCCTCTGACAGTGCGGCGCTCCCTCAGTACTGACCCTCTGACAGTGCAGCACTCCCTCAGTACAGACCCTCTGACAGTGTGGCGCTCCCTCAGTACTGACCTTCTGACAGTGCGGCACTCCCTCAGTACTGACCCTCCCACAGTGCGGCGCTCCCTCAGTACTGACCCTCTGACAGTGCGGCACTCCCTCAGTACTGACCCTCTGACAATGCGGCACTCCCTCAGTACTGACCCTCTGACAGTGCGGCACTCCCTCAGTACTGACCCTCTGACAGTGCAGCAATCCCTCAGTACTGACCCTCTGACAGTGCTGCGCTCCCTCAGTACTGACCCTCTGACAGTGCGGTACGCCCTCAGTACTGACCCTCTGACAGTGCGGCGCTCCCTCAGTACTGACCCTCTGACAGTGCGGTGCTCCCTCAGTACTGACCCTCCCACAGTGCAGCGCTCCCTCAGTACTGACCCTCTGACAGTGCGGTACGCCCTCAGTACTGACCCTCTGACAGTGCGGCGCTCCCTCAGTACTGACCCTCTGACAGTGCGGCACTCCCACAGTACTGACCCTCTGACAGTGCGGCGCTCCCTCAGTACTGACCCTCTGACAGTGCAGCACTCCCTCAGTACTGACCCTCTGACAGTGCGGTACGCCCTCAGTACTGACCCTCTGACAGTGCGGCGCTCCCTCAGTACTGACCCTCTGACAGTGCGGCCGGAGATGTGGGGCCTCGCCCAAGCCGGAGCGTCCTCTCTGGGACCAAATAACCCACCGTTCCGACCGGCGCTGCCAACTAACTTGTCCTGTCTTCCGTTTCAGAACCCGGGCAGTCCGTCGAGAACCATTGTCAGCAGGTAGGTGTACACAGTAACGTCCCACATCCACCCAGTCCCCCCCCCCCCCCCCCCCCCCAGGGCACTCTACGGCCGCCAGGACACCAGACTGGCGCCGGGAACTCCCGTTCCGAGGAGCTCCGGGGTGGGCTGGCACAGTCGCGATGGGCAGAGCGGCCCCTTCTGGGGAGAGCGATCTGTGATTCTCAAGATTGGGGTGGGGTGGGGGGAGTGGGGCGGTGGGGGGGGGGGGGGGGGGGGGGGGGGGGAGAAGCTGGATAAATAGGCCAGGGGGGTCAGAGGATAGATAGAGGGCAGAATTCTCCGCTCCCCACGTGGCGTGGGAGAATCGTGGGAGGGCCTCCCGACATTCTTTACGCCCCCCTGGCGCCCCCAGCGATTCTCCCCTCCCCTCGGTCGGAAAGATCGCCGCTCGCGAACGTCGATTCTCCGAGCCCGATGGGCCGAACGGATGGCCCGTTTGGGGCATCCAGGGGCCCGATTGGGACGGGAACACCGCGACTGTGCTCGGGAGGGGACAGGCCCGCGATCGGTGCCCGGCGATCGTCGGGCCAGCGTCCAAAACGGACGCACTCTTTCCCCTCCGCCGTCCGGCAAGGTCAAGCCGCCACGTCTTGCCGGGCGGCTGAGGAGAGAGACGCCCACCGCGCATGCGCGGGTTGGAACCGGCAACCCGCGCACGCGCGGATGACTTCACATTCTCGGCGTGACGGGAAAGACGGAGGCCCGCCCCTAGCCCCCCCGGGTGGGGGTGACTTGGGGCCCCGAGGCCGTCGTCAACCTCGGCCGAGTTCACGACGGCCTCCACGAATTCGGCCGCCTGCGGAGAATTCAGCCCTTAGGTCGAGAGGCGGGCACGGTTGGCACAAGGCGGCGACCAGGGATTGGAGGGGGCGAATGGCCTCTTCCACATCAGGGGCTGGTTTAGCACAGGGCTAAATCGCTGGCTTTGAAAGCAGACCAAGGCAGGCCAGCAGTGTGGGATCAATTCCCGTACCGGCCTCCCCGAACAGGCGCCGGAATGTGGCGACTAGGGGCTTTTCACAGTAACTTCATTTGAAGCCGACTCGCGACAATAAGCGATTTTCATTTCATTTAATTGCTTCCTCTGTCCATGGACCCCACCTAAAGCTGTGTATCTCCCGCTTTGCTTCGTTCCTCAGGACCCAGCGGATGCCGAGGGTGGGCCCAGAACCACCACCCCGAGCGAAGCGGCAGCTCCCCAGGGGTGCCGGGGACGGGACAGGAGCCACGGCCAAGATGAGGCGGCCCAGCTGCGGCAGGACCTGGACAGGGAGACGGCGGAGCGCCAGGAGCTGGCGGGGGGCCACGAGCGGACGAGGCGGTGGCTGGTCCACAGGCTGACGGCCCTGCTGGGGGCGCCGGAGGAGGGTGACAGACGGGAGGAGGAGGAGGAGGAGGAGGAGGAGGGGACGGAATGGGCGGAGGTGGACCTCCTCCTGGATCAAGCGGAGGAGCGAGTGGGGGCGCTGAGGGCAGAGCTGGAGAAGAGCGAGGCGGAGAGGCGGCGGCTGGAGGAGGAGGACTCGAGGAGCGGAGGGGCGGAGGGAGAGGCGGAGGAGGGGCCCGGAGCAGGGGGCCAGCAGGAGGAGGAGGAGGGGGACCTGGAGAGGCTGCGGGTAGAGAGGGACAGGCTGGCGGAGGAGAGGAGCCTGGCCGAGCGACGCTTTGTCGAGCTGGAGGGCCACCTGGACAACGTGAGGGCGCTGATGTCCCAGTACCGGCTCCGGAAGTGCTCCCAGAGCCGGCAGATCGACGAGCTGGAGATCCAGGTGCTGGACCTGACCGGCAACAACGTGGAACTGAGCGGCCTGGTCAGGAGGCTCCAGGAGGAGATCCAGGGCAAGGAGCCGGGAATGGCCCTCCCCGCGACTCCGGAGCGCGCCGGCCATTCGCCTGGGACGCTGGCGGAGCGGTGCGCCTCGCTCCGCACCGCCAACGCCAGCCTCGCCCGGCAGAACGAGCGCTTGGAGGAGGAAGCGGCGAAGCTGAGGGCCGAAGCGTCCGAGGCGTCCGAGGAACGAGCGTTCCGCAGCGGGCTGGTCCTCCAGCTGCGGGAGGCCGAGTGCGGACTGGCGGACCTGCAGCTAGAGGCCGAGCAGCTGAGAGCGGAGAATGGAAGGCTGAGGCAGGCGGGAAGGCCGGACGGGAGTCACCACCAGGAGGAGGAGGAGGAGGAGGAGGAGGCGAGGCTCCGGGAGGGCCTGCAGAGGGAGCTGGGAGAGGCCAGGAGGGAGCTGGACGCAGAGAGACAGGAGCGTGACACGGAGGGACGGCTGAGGGAGCAGAACCAGGCCGTCGCCGCCAATCAGCTGGAGGAGCTCCGGGCGCGATGCCAGACGCTGGATCGGAGGCTACAGGGGGAAATGGAGAGTCACTCTGCATCCTGCATCGAGAGAGAGGATCTGGTAAAATGTTTAGCCGCACTGTCAAAGGGTCAGTACTGAGGGAGTGCTGCACTGTCAGAGGGTCAGTACTGAGGGAGTGCCGCACTGTCAGAGGGTCAGTACTGAGGGAGTGCTGCACTGTCAGAGGGTCAGTACTGAGGGAGTGCTGCACTGTCAGAGGGTCAGTACTGAGGGAGTGCCGCACTGTCAGAGGGTCAGTACTGAGGGAGCGCCGCACTGTCAGAGGGTCAGTACTGAGGGAGTGCCGCACTGTCAGAGGGTCAGTACTGAGGGAGTGCCGCACTGTCAGAGGGTCAGTACTGAGGGAGCGCCGCACTGTGGGAGGGTCAGTACTGAGGGAGTGCCGCACTGTCAGAGGGTCAGTACTGAGGGAGTGCCGCACTGTCAGAGGGTCAGTACTGAGGGAGTGCCGCACTGTCAGAGGGTCAGTACCGAGGGAGCCGCACTGTCAGAGGGTCAGTACTGAGGGAGTGTCGCACTGTCAGAGGGTCAGTACTGAGGGAGTGCCCCACTGTCAGAGGGTCAGTACTGAGGGAGCGCTCCACTGTCAGAGGGTCAGTACTGAGGGAGTGCCGCACTGTCAGAGGGTCAGTACTGAGGGAGTGCCGCACTGTCAGAGGGTCAGTACTGAGGGAGTGCCGCACTGTCAGAGGGTCAGTACTGAGGGAGCGCCGCACTGTGGGAGGGTCAGTACTGAGGGAGCGCCGCACTGTCAGAGGGTCAGTACTGAGGGAGTGCCGCACTGTCAGAGGGTCAGTACTGAGGGAGTGCCGCACTGTCAGAGGGTCAGTACTGAGGGAGTGCCGCACTGTGGGAGGGTCAGTACTGAGGGAGTGCCGCACTGTCAGAGGGTCAGTACTGAGGGAGTGCTGCACTGTCAGAGGGTCAGTACTGAGGGAGCGCCGCACTGTGGGAGGGTCAGTACTGAGGGAGTGCCGCACTGTCAGAGGGTCAGTACTGAGGGAGCGCCGCACTGTGGGAGGGTCAGTACTGAGGGAGCGCCGCACTGTCAGAGGGTCAGTACTGAGGGAGTGCCGCACTGTCAGAGGGTCAGTACTGAGGGAGTGCCGCACTGTGGGAGGGTCAGTACTGAGGGAGTGCCGCACTGTCAGAGGGTCAGTACTGAGGGAGTACCGCACTGTCAGAGGGTCAGTACTGAGGGAGCGCCGCACTGTCAGAGGGTCAGTAATGAGGGAGTGCCGCACTGTCAGAGGGTCAGTACTGAGGGAGTGCCGCACTGTCAGAGGGTCAGTA
>NW_024055748.1:5000-34416 GCF_902713615.1 Scyliorhinus canicula
CTCTCTCTCTGTCTCTCTATCTCTCTCTCTCTCCCTCTCACTCACTCTGTGTCCCTCCCTCTCTCTCTGTTTCTCTCTGTCTCACTCTCTCTGTCTCTCTCTCTATCTCTCTGTCTCTCTCACTCTCACTGTCTCTTGCTCTCTGTCTCTCTCTCTCTCTGTCTCTCTTTCTCTCTGTGTCTCTCTCTCTCTCTGTCTCTCTCTCTGTCTCTGTCTCTCTCTCTCTCTCTCTGTGTCTCTCTCTCTATCTGTATCTGTCTCTCTCTCACTCTCTGTCTCTCTCGCCCAGTCTCTCTCTGTCCCTCTCTGTCCCTCTGTCTTTATCTGTCTCTCCCTCTCTCTCTGTCTCTCTCTCTCTGTCTCTGTCTCTTTTTGTCTCTCTGTCTCTCTCTGTGTCTCTGTCTCTCTCTCTGTCCCTCTCTCTCTCTCTGTCTCTGTCTCTCTCTGTCCCTCTCTGTCTTTCTCTCTATCTCTCTCTCTCTGTCTGTCTCTCAATCTCTATCTCTCTGTCTCTCTTCTCTGTTTTTTCTATCTGTCTCTCTGCTCTCTCTCTCTCTCTCTCTCTCTCTCTCTCTCTCTCTCTCTCTCTCTCTCTCTCTCTCTCTCTCTCTCTCTCTCTTTCTCTGTCTCTCTTCTCTCTCTCTCTCTCTCTCTGTTTCTTTCTTAATCTCTGTCTCTCTATCTCTGTCTCGCTCCCTCTTTCTCTCTCTCTCTCTCCCACACACACAGACAGACACACAGACAGACTCTTTCTATACTGGTAGCTCTCTAACAGCCTCCCCGAACAGGCGCCGGAATGTGGGGACTAGGGGCTTTTCACAATCTTCATTGAAGCCTACTCGTGACAATAAGCGATTTTCATTTTCATTTTTCTCTCAGTCTCAGTTATAGTCTGTTTCTGTCTCACTCTGTCACAATGGCAGGCACACACATACAGACACAGACTGTCTCTCTTTCTCTTTTCCTCCTTTCCCACAAATACACCCACAGACGTGTTTAGCACTGGCGCTTCCTCTCTCTCTTTCTTTCTCTCACACACACACAGACACACATCCACAGACTGGCAGCTCTCTCTGTATCTTACTTTTTACTTTTTCTGTCTCACTGTCTCTATGTCAGGATTATACATACAGAGACAGACTGTGTCTCTGTTCCAGTGCCCCAGCCAGCCATGCGTGTGCCCCTCAGCACACCCCCCCCCCCCCCCCCCAAGCCAGCCCTGCCGTTGCCCCTCCTCAGCGAGCGCGGGCAACTGCTTCCAGATTAAGCAGCGTTTCACTTGCATCTCTTCCAATCTGATCTACTGCATTCGCTGCTCCCAATGTGGTCTCTATATCGGAGAGACCAAACGCAGACTGGGTGATCGCTTCGCTGCGCTTCGGTCTGTGCGCATTCCTGACCTTCCTGTTGCTTGCCATTTTAACATCTGCTCCCATGCCCACATGTCTGTCCATGGCCTGCTGCAATGTTCCAGTGAAGCTCAACACAAACTGAAGGAACAACCTCTTATCTTCCGGTTAAGCACGCTACAGCCTTCCGGCCCGAACATTGAATTCAACAACTTCAGATGATCAGCCCCACCTCGACCCATTTGTTTTCATCCCATTTCATGTCAACTGTCTTTTACCGTTTCTTGTCTCTCTTAACAGATATTTAACCCCCACCCCAATCTTAGCCACCTTTCCTTACACCTTCTCCTCTTTGCTTCCCCCTTCCCCTCTCCCCCACATCTCAATCTGCCAGTTTAACCTCTGATGTTAGTTCCTCTGCCTTTCACATCTTTTGTTCTCTCTGGGGACTGTCATTAGCACTCTGTTCCCTTGTTATCTGTGGCTATTAGCACTCTGTTCCCTTGGTTTCTGTGGCCATTAGCACTCTGTTTCGTTGGTTTCTACGTCTATTAGCACTCTGTCCCTTGGTTTCTGTGGCCATTAGCACTCTGTTCCCTTGGTTTCTGTGGCTATCAGCACTGTTCCCTGGGTTTCTGTGGCTATTAGCACTCTGTTCCCTTGGTTTCTGTGGCTATTAGCACTCTGTTCCCTTGGTTTCTGTGGCTATTAGCACTCTGTTCCCTTGTTTTCTGTGTCTTTCAGCACTCTGTTCCCTGGGTTTCTGTGGCCATTAGCACTCTGTTTCCTTGGTTTCTGTGGCTATTAGCACTCTGTTCCCCTGGTTTCTGTGGCCATTAGCACTCTGTTCCTTTGGTTTCTGTCATTTAGCACTCTGTTCCTTTGGTTTCTGTGGCTATTTGCACTATGTTCCCTTGGTTTCTGTGGCAATTAGCTCCCCGTTTCCTGGGTTTCTGTGGCTATTAGCACTGTTCCATTGGTTTCTATGGCTGTTAGCTCCCCGTTTTCCTGGGTTTCTGTGGCTATGCCTCATCTCTCATTTTTCATTCTCACTCCACAGTATGCCCCACCCCAGGCAGCCCTGTCTCTAACTTCAGCCAGTCCTGCCATTTCACCTCCTCCCCCCAGTAATCCCTGTCAGTGCACACTCTCAGTGAAACCCCCAGCCCTAGCAGTCCCCCCAACCCTGCCAGTGTCTCCCCAAGCCGCCCTGCCAGTGCCACCTAACCCATGTTCGTGCCTCTGCACATCCCACCTCCTGTAAATGTGAAAGCCGAATCCCTGATTGGCTCACCCTGCTGTGATTTAGAGGTGTTTCCCATTGGCTGAACAGTGTTTCAGGCAGAACGAACTACCTCTGGTTGGCTGAAGCGACTTTCGGCCTGCAGATGGAGCTCCCGATTGGCTGACGGACTGTCAATCAGTTTTATTTATTCATTAAATTCACAATTGATGTAACCGGATATTTCACCCAGACCTTGATTTGCTCCCTGAACCTGGACTGAGTCACCACATAAATAAATGTGTTTGTGCAGCAATTTAAATCCCGCAGCATCCATCCGACTTGTTGTAAATTATACTGAGAAAGGTTAAGGTAATATAATCCTCTCACATCCAAATAGAAAAATTTAATAACAGACACGGTCCAGAGGAGAATGAAAGTTCCGGAGATGCTGAAGAGTAAAATCATTGACTTCCTTCTGCTCTCCATCTCTGGGTCTGTGCGATTGTCTCCCTGTCTCTGAGCACTCAGTGTTTTCCGGACCCGACTGCTGAGTAAAATGTGTCTGACTGTCAGAGCGTTGATCAACAGGATTGAGAAGAACGGGATCAATGGGGTTAAAACCCGAGAAAACCAGTTGAATACAATCAATCCGGGGTCAGTAAGAAAGCTGCTCTTTGTCTGACAGAACAACTGGACATTGTCGATTATCTTAACAGGTTCATTAGTAAAATACCAGGGGATGTTTTTTATACAGAGCAGGAGGCCGCTTGTGGACAGAACCACAGCCGCCGTTTTCCCGGTGCAATATTTAGTTTCCAGTTTCTGGCAGCGAATGGCCACAAATCGATCAAAGGAGAAAGTGAGGGTGAACCAGACAGAAGAGTCCGAGGCTGCAGTCATCAGGACAGAGTTAGCACTGCACACAGGTGTGAGGTCCAGGAAAGTCCGGGGGAAATAAAAATATTCGATCCTGTTCAGTATGGGACGTGTGATAATGAACAACAGATCCGCCGTTGCCATGGCCACCAGGTAGCGAGTGGTGCAAGTAGAGAGGCCACACTTTCCCCGACACAGAATCACAATTCCCAGTAAATTAACTGTCAGAGAGAGAAGGGAGAACAAAGAAGAAATACATTTACAGCACAGGAACAGGCCCTTCGGCCCTCCCAGTCTGCACTGATCCAGATCCTTTAGCTAAACCTGTTGCATATTTCCAAGGATCGACTTCCCTCTGTTCCCCACCCGTAATCCGTGTCTGAACCAGGACAGGATTTCAGCAACAGTAAAATGGGCAGTGGGTGGGAGTGTTAGGAGAGGAGTGGGCACGGAGAGAGGGAAATAACAAATGTAACGCAGGAGTTCAGACGCGGGGGGGGGGGGAGTGTGAAATTCAGCCCTGTTAGTTTGATGGCAGTGGTTCGAAAATGTTTATAATTCAGATACATAGATGATTTGGAGTTGGGGACCAAGGGCAATGTGTCCACGTTTGCAGATGACACTAAGATGAGTGGTAAAGCGAAAAGTGCAGAGGATACTGGAAGTCTGCAGAGGGATTTGGATAGGTTAAGTGAATGGGCTAGCGTCCGGCAGATGGAATACAATGTTGGCAAATGTGAGGTTATCCATTTTGGTCGGAATAACAGCAAAAGGAATTATTATTTAAATGACAAAATATTAAAATATGCTGCTGTGCAGAGAGATCTGGGTGTGCTAGTGCATGGGTCACAGAAAGTTGATTACAGGTGCAACAGGTGATTAAGAAGGTGAATGGAGTTTTGTCCTTCATTGCTAGAGGGATGGAGTTTAAGACGAGGGAGGTTATGCTGTAATTGTATAATGTGTTAGTGAGGCCACACCTGGAGTACTGTGTTCAGTATTGGTCTCCTTACTTGAGAAAGGACATAGCGGCACTGGAGGGTGTGCAGAGGAGATTCATTGGGTTAATCCCAGAGCTGAAGGGGTTGGATTACGAGGAGAGGTTGAGTAGACTGGGACTGTACTCGTTGGAATTTAGAAGGATGAGGAGGGATCTTATAGAAACATATACAATTATGAAGGGAATAGATAGGATAGATGGGGACAGGTTGTTTCCACTGGCGGGTGACAGCAGAACTAGGGGGCATAGCCTCACAATAAGGGGAAGTAGATTTAGGACTGAATTTAGGAGGAACTTCTTCACCCAAAGTGTTGTGAATCTATGGAATTCGTTGCCCAGTGAATCAGTTGAGGCTCCTTCATAAAATGTTTTTAAGGAAAAGATAGATTGTTTTTTGAAGAATAAAGGGATAAGGGTTATGGTGGTCGGGCCGGAAAGTGGAGCTGAGTCCACAAAAGATCAGTCATGATCTCACTGAATGGTGGAGCAGGCTCGAGGGGCCAGATGGCTCCTAGTTCTTATGTTCTTATACCGTAGGGAGAAATTACATTTATTATTGAGTCTGATTCACAGGATTCACTCAGACTGCTCAGGTCTCCCAAACCGGATGCAAATATTCCAGAGAATTCCAAACATTCATCGCTCACATCAGGACGGAGCGACGTTCCTGAAGCTAATGGTCCCAAACAAACCTGTTGGGCTTTAATGTGGTGTTGGAAGACTTCTTTCTATTCCCGAGATTGTCATTCCTCCTCTCTCCCAATTACGGGATCACACCCCGGATGGACCGCTCCCTTATCTGGATTACTGATGGAATTCCTCGCCATGACTGGATGATTTCCCATGATCAATGGAAAGAAAATAAGTGGAGATCTTTCACAGTCCATAATCATGGGACAAATAGAACTTGTCCAATCTCCAGAACATTCCCGGGTTCAGTCATTCGGAAAGCACCCTTTCCCAGGAAAGACATCATTGTCATGTCCCTAATCTCTCCAGATCACACTATTCCCAGGAATACATCCTCTCCCAGTATGAAAACAATCACTGTCCGCAGTAGAATGGACAGAAGGCTGGGGGCACACAGAAAACAGGGAGAGGAGTTAAATGGATTTATTCTGATTGGGGGAAGTGGTGTTCCACGAGGATCAGCACTCGGATCACTCTCCTTTGCCATTCCCGTCAACAATATGGAATCGGGAACCAGTGATCAACAGAATGATTGAAGACAAAACCAAATTGAGAGTGAAAGTGAATACAGAGGGAGAATACAACCAAACACTGTCACTCATTCCTCATTAATTAGAAACTTGCAAAGTGGGTCTTTCAATGGAAACTTAATTTCCCGACAGCTCAGTGTCCTCTGCTGCATTTTGATCAGAACAAGCCTCTCAATCACTCCTTGAAAACACGTGTCTGAATGGATTGGAGGGGTTTCTTGATTCAGGTGGGCAGATTCACAAACCGTTTGAAACAACAACACAGTTTAAGAAGTGTTAAGAAAGTGTACGGTTGTTAGCTTTTATTGGTAGAGGCATTGAGTTTCGGAGCCATGGGGTCATGTTGCAGTTGTACAAAACTCTGGTGCGGCCACATTTGGAGTATTGCGTGCAGTTCTGGTCGCCTCATTATAGGAAGGAAGTGGAAGCATTGGAAAGGGTACAGAGGAGATTTACTAGGATGTTGCCTGGTATGGAGGGAAAATCTTACGAGGAAAGGGCAGCATGGTAGCATTGTGGATAGCACAATTGCTTCACAACTCCAGGGTCCCAGGTTCGATTACTGGCTTGCGTCACTAACTGTGTGGAGTCTGCACATCCTCCCCGTGTCTGCGTGGGTTTCCTCCGGGTGCTCCGGTTTCCTCCCACAGTCTAAAGATGTGCAGGTTGGGTGGATTGGCCATGATAAATTGCCCTTAATGTCCAAAATTCTATGATTAACCCAGGACAAAGGTACAGCACAACATCGTGGGCCGAAGGGCCTGTTCTGTGCTGTATTTCTCAAAAAAAAAGGCTGAGGGACTTGAGGCTGTTTTCGTTAGAGAGAAGAAGGTGAATTGATTAAATAATTAATTCATTAATTAATTGAGGCATACAAGATGATCATAGGATTAGATAGGGTGGACAGCGAGAGCATTTTTCCTCGGATGGTGATGTCCAGCACGAGGGGACATACCTTTAAACTGAGGGGAGATAGATATAGGACAGATGTCAGAGGTAGGTTCTTTACTCAGAGAGTAGTAAGGGCGTGGAATGCCCTGCATGCAACAGTAGTGGACTCGCCAACACTAAACGCATTCAAATGGTCATTGGATAGACATATGGACGATAAGGGAATAGTGTAGATGGGCTTTAGAGGGGTTTCACAGGTCGGAGCAACATCGAGGGCCGAAGGGCCTGTCCTGCGCTGTAATGTTCTATGTTCTACAGTAGCCCGGCGACGAAGTCTGCTGGCGTGGAGGGACTCAAAGCCCCTGAAGTCAGAGGCCTGGCAATCGGTCATGACGAGCTTCCTCGGTCTGACGAAAGTTAAGTTCTCTCTGAGAGGGTCACTGTCAGGGTTCGCCCGGTGGCGGCAACCATTTATCGACGTCTTTGCGGAAAATTGACCGTCAGCAGGGAGGGGGGGGGGGGATCGGAAGGGAGGGTTAGGGCAACGTAGATTAGGGGGGTAGTTCGGCCGGTCCTTGTGGGAGGGGAGATGGTTTTTGCCCTATGTTGATTGTTCTTTGTACACTGTGTTCTACTGTTGCTGTTTACTGTGCCGAAATGCCTCAATAAAATTGTTTCTTTAATAAAAAAGAAACAAAATACCCCAGACAGCTACAGTACTCCATATTTAAACCTTGATAACTTCCCTTTACTGTTATTATTCAAGTAACGGCATCCAGAAACAAGACAATCCTTTTCCCACAAACAGTAGTTTGGAATTGCTTTCAGGAAACAGGTGTTGTTTTGAAGTTAACAACAGATCTGGAGACACATTTTTAACATGCACAGAGACCAGAGAAGCATTCTTTTAATAGAACATAGAACAGTACAGAACAGGCCCTTCGACCCTCCATGTTGTGCCGTGCTTTGTCCAAAACCAAGATCAAGCTGTCCCACTCCCTGTCATTCTGGTGGGCTCCATGTGCCTATCCAATAACCGCTTGAAAGTTCCTAAAGTGTCCGACTCCACTATCACAGCAGGCAGTCCATTCCACACTCTAATCACTCTCTGATTAAAGATAATACCTCGGACATCCCTGCTATATCTCCCAACTTCAACCTTACCCTCTCTGAACTTCCACTCTATCTATCCCCTCATCATCTTATGAACCTCTATTAAGTCGCCTGTCATCCTCCTTTGCTCCAATGAGAAAAGCCCTCGCTCCCTCAACCTTTCTTCATAAGGCCTACCCTCCAATCCAGGCAGCATCCTGGTAAATCTCCTTTGCACCCTTTCCAATGATTCCAGATCTTTCCTATAGTGAGGTGACCAGAACTGCACACAATACTCCAAATGTGGTCACACCAGGGTCCTGTACAATTGCAGCATAACCCCGCGGCTCTTAAACTCAAGCACCCTGTTAATAAACGCTAACACGACTTCTGGTGGCGGCAATGCGGAGCTTAGCCGCATGTTCGGCAGATCCCGCTGTCGTAGGACTTTTGGGCTCTTTTAAGGGCCCTAAATGGCGCTGGTTCAATGATTCCCGGTATGTGAAGGTGTCTGGAGTAATATCTCCCGGGATTTATGGTGCAGACCCGGAGTCGGGCGAGGAAAAAAACGGCAGCAGCTCCCCCGGAAAAGCGGCGGAAGGTGGACAAAATGGCGGCCGGTGGAGCCTCCAAGAAGTGGAGGCAGTGGGCTGAAGAGCAGCAGGCGGCCCTTCTGCGCTATTTCACGGAGCTGAAAGGGGAGTTGTTGGACTCTTGAAAGTTACTACAAGTAAGCTGCTGGAGGCCCAGCCAACCCAGGTGCAGAGATCCATGCGTTGCAGCAACAGGCAGTTGAGTGCGAGGATGAGGTCTCGGTTCTTGTGGGGGTGAAGATGCACGAGGCGCTCCACAATAAGTGGCAAGGTCGTTCTGTGGAGATGGAGTTTCGGTCGAGGAGGAAGAACTTGCGGATCCTGGGCCTCGCGGAGGGGCTGGAGGGGTCGGACCTGCCTGTGGCCGGGATGCTGAACTCTCTGGTGGGGGCAGGATCTTTCCATCTGTCCCTGGAGTTGGAGGGGGCCCACAGAGTACTGGCCAGGAGGCCTAAGGCGAATAAACACCCGCGGGCGGTGCTGGTGCGGTTCCATCAGTTCAGTGACCGGGAGTGTGTTCTCCGATGGGCCAAGAAGGTGAGGAGCAGCAAGTGGAAGAATTCGGTAGTACGTATCTACCAGGACTGGAGTGCGGAGGTGGCCAAGCGGACAGCTGGGTTTAACTGGACGAAGGCGGTGCTCCACAGAAAGCAGGTGAAGTTCGGCATGCTGCCGCCTGCGCGCTTGTGGGTCACCTACAAGGACCGGCATCACTATTTTGAGTCCCCGGAGGAGGCATGGGCCTTTGTGCAGGCTGAAAAGCTGGACTCAAACTTGGGATTCGGGACTGTGGGTTTTTTTTGTATCACTGTTTATGCTGTTGCTGGCTATTCTGTATTTATCCTCCTTTCGGATGGTGTTGCTTATGGTTTTGTGTTTTAAGGGGGGTGTTGGGGGTCTGTGTTTTTGTATGGGTTTGGTGGATGGCTTGGGACTGCTATTTGGGTGCTGCGTTGGGGGGGGGGGGGGGTGGGGTGGAGCAGTGTGAAAGCGTGGGCTTTCCTCTGGTTTCCCGCGCCGCGGGACGAGGGGGGTGGAGCTAGAGGTAAGGGGCGTGAATATCAGTTCCATTTTCCCGCGCTGGAGCGGTGCCAAGGAGCTGCTGCAGGGTGGCGGTGACACCATATCGGGAGGGGTCGGAGTTAGGGCGGGAGCTGCCGGGGTCAGCAGAAGTCAACTGGCTCACGGGTGTACTATGGAGGGAGTGTCGTGGCTAGGAGGGGTCCTATCCTGGGGGGTGGGGGGATACCGGGTTGCTACTGGATTGGCCAGGGAGGAGCTGGTGCGGGTCGGGGGGGGGGGGGTTCGGGGTGAGGTTCTATCGCCGTGGGAAACGGGCCGAATGGGTGTTGGCCAGGGGCGAGTAGTCGATGGGCTATGGCTAGTCGATGGGGGAGGGCGGTGGTGTGCTCCTGATCCAGCTGATTATGTGGAACGTGAGGGGGTTGAATGGGCCGGTTAAGTGGGCCCGGGTGTTTTCGCATCTGAAGGGGCTGAAGGCGGACGTGGCCATGCCCCAGGAGACCCAATTGAAGGTGGCGGACCAGGTCCGTCTGAGGAAGGGGTGGGTGGGGCAGGTTTTCCATTCAGGGCTCGACGCGAAGACCCGGGGGTGGCGATCCTGGTGGGGAAGAGGGTGGCGTTTGAGGCGTCTGAGGTTGTGGCTGATAGTGGCGGCAGATATGTGATGGTGAGCGGTAAGCTGCAGGGGGAGAGGGTGGTGTTGGTTAATGTATATGCCCCAAATTGGGATGATGCTGGTTTCATGAGGCATATGTTGTGCCGCATTCCTGGCCTGGAGGTGGGAGGCTTGATCGGGGGGGGGACTTCAATACAGTGCTGGATCCTTCACTGGATCGTTCTAGTTCTAGGATGGGCAGGAGGCTGGCGGCGGCCAAGGTGTTGAGGGGTTTTATGGACCAGATGGGAGGGGTGGATCCCTGGAGGTTCGGGAGGCCGAGGGCACGGGAGTACTCTTTTTTCTCCCACGTGCACAGGGTTTATTCCCGTATTGATTTCTTTGTTCTGAGGAGGGGACTGGTCCCGAGGGTGGAGGAGGCCGAGTATTCAGCTATTGCGATTTTGGACCATGCTCCGCATTGGGTGGATCTGGAGATGGAGGTGCGGGATTAGCGTCCGCTTTGGCGTTTGAACGTGTGGTTGTTGGCTGATGTGGAGGTGTGCAGGAGGGTCCGGGGATGTATTGAGAGGTACCTTGAGGCCAATGATACTGGGGAGGTCCGGGTGGGAATGGTGTGGGAGGATCTTAAGGCAGTGATTAGGGGGGAGCTGATCTCCATCCGAGCCCATAGGGAGAGGGTGGGGGGGGGATGGAGAGACTGGCGGGGGAGCTGTTGAGTGTAGATTGGAGGTATGCGGAGGCCCCGGAGGATGGATTGCTGGGGGAGCGGCGTAGCCTGCAGGCCAAGTTTGATTTATTGACCACCAGAAAGGCGGAGACACAGTGGAGGAAGGTGCAGGGAGCGGTCTACGAATATGGGGAGAAGGCGAGCAGGATGTTGGCGCATCAGCTCCCTAAGCGGGATGCGGCTAGGGAGATTGGTGGAGTGAAGGATACAGGTGCGAATGTGGTGCGGAAGGGGGTAGAGGTTAATGGGGTCTTCAGGGACTTCTACAGGGAACAGGTGGTGGTGGGGGGAATGGAGAGCTTTTTGAAAAGGCTGCAATTTCCAAGGGTGCAGGAGGAGCAGGTGGAGGGACTGGGGGCGCCGATCGAGTTGGAGGAGCTGGTCAGAGGGATTGGCCACATGCAGTCGGGGAAGGCGCCGGGACCGGATGGGTTCCCGGTTGAATTTTACAAAAAATATGCGGACCTGTTGGGCCCCCTGTTGGTTCGGACCTTTAACGAGGCATGGGAGGGAAATGTTTTGCCCCCGACGATGTCACGGGCGCTGATTTCCCTGATCCTGAAGCGAGATAAGGACCCCTTGCCATGCGGGTCATACAGGCCAATTTCACTGTTGAACGTGGATGCCAAGTTGCTGGCGATGATCTTGGCCACTAGAATAGAGAACTGTGTGCCAAGGGTGATAGATGAAGATCAGATGGGTTTTGTGAAGGCGGGGCAGCTGAACACTAAAGTGTGTAAGCTGCTAAATGTGATAATGCTGCCGGCGGCAGGAGAGGCGGAGATTGTGGTGGCATTGGTTGCGGAGAAGGCCTTTGACAGGGTTGAGTGGGGGTACTTGTGGGAGGTGTTAGAGATGTTCGGGTTTGGGGAGGGGTTTATTAAATGGGTGAGGTTGCTGTACGAGGCCCCGATGGCGAGTTAGCGACAAGTGGGAGGAGGTCCGAGTACTTCAGGCTCCACCGTGGGACGAGACAGTGGTGTCCCCTGTCCCCCTTGCTTTTTGTGTTGGCAATTGAGCCTCTGGCCATGGCGCTAAGGGAGTCGGGGAGGTGGAGGGGTCTGGTGCGGGGTGGGGAGGAGCACCGTGTCACTTTATGCAGATGACTGGAGCTGTTTAGATTGGGGCTGTTCAGCACACAGCTAAATCGCTGGCTTTGAAAGCAGACCAATCAGGCCAGCAGCACGGTTTGATTCCCGCAACAGCCTCCCCGAACAGGCGCCGGAATGTGGCGACTAGGGGCTTTCCATAGTAACTTCATTTGAAGCCTACTCGTGACAATAAGCGATTTTCATTTCATGACTTGCTGCTGTATGTAGCAGACCCGGTGGGGGGAATGCCGGAGGTGATGGTGGTTCTTGCTGAGTTTGGGAGTTTCTCGGGCTACAAGTTGAACCTGGGCAAGACTGAGCTGTTTGTTGAACACCTGGGTGATCAGGAGGAGGGGATTGGTAGGCTCCCGCTAAAAAGGGCAGTGAGGAGTTTTAGGTACCTGGGGGTTCAGGTGGCTAGGAGTTGGGGGACTTTGCATAAGCTTAATTTTACTAGGTTGGTGGAGCAGATGGAGGATGAGTACAAAAGGTGGGACATGCTGCCGCTGTCTTTGGCGGGTAGAGTATAGCCCGTTAAAAATGACGGTGCTCCCGAGGTTTTTGTTTTTGTTTCAGTGTCTCCCCATCCTTATTCCGAGGGCCTTTTTTTGGAGGGTGAACAGCAGCATTCTGGGATTTATTTGGGCGCATGGGACTCCGAGGGTAAGGAGGGTCTTTTTGGAACGGGGCAGTGCTGGAGGGGGGCTGGCGCTGCCCAACCTCTCTGGGTACTATTGGGCGGCTAATGCCTCGATGGTAAGCAAGTGTGTAAATAATGGGGAGGGGGCAGCATGGAAACGGATGGAGATGGCGTCCTGTGGAGGCACGAGCCTGACGGCACTGGTAACGGCGCCGTTGCCGCTCCCTCCAACGAGGTACACCACAAGCCCGGTGGTGGCGACTGCCCTGAAGATTTGGGGGCAGTGGAGGCGACACAGGGGGGAAGTGGGGGGCTCGGTGGAGGGCCCGCTGCGGGGGAACCACCGGTTTGAACATAGAACATAGAACATAGAACGATACAGCGCAGTACAGGCCCTTCGGCCCTCGATGTTGCACCGACATGGAGAAAAATCTAAAGGCCATCTAACCTATACTATGCCCTTATCATCCATATGCTTATCCAATAAATTTTTAAATGCCCTCAATGTTGGCGAGTTCACTACTGTTGCAGGTAGGGCATTCCACGGCCTCACCACTCTTTGCGTAAAAAACCCACCTCTGACCTCTGTCCTATATCTATTACCCCTCAATTTAAGGCTATGTCCCCTCGTGCTAGCCACCTCCATCCGCGGGAGAAGGCTTTCGCTGTCCACCCTATCTAACCCTCTGATCATTTTGTATGTCTCTATTAAGTCACCTCTTAACCTTCTTCTCTCTAACGAAAACAACCTCAAGTCCATCAGCCTTTCCTAATAAGATTTTCCCTCCATACCAGGCAACATCCTGGTAAATCTCCTCTGCACCCGTTCCAAAGCTTCCACGTCCTTCCTATAATGAGGCGACCAGAACTGTACGCAATACTCCAAATGCGGCCGTACTAGAGTTTTGTACAACTGCAACATGACCTCATGGCTCCGGAACTCAATCCCTCTACCAATAAAGGCCAACACACCATAGGCCTTCTTCACAACCCTATCAACCTGGGTGGCAACTTTCAGGGATCTATGTACATGGACACCGAGATCCCTCTGCTCATCCACACTACCAAGAATTTTACCATTAGCCAAATATTCCGCATTTCTGTTATTCTTTCCAAAGTGAATCACCTCACACTTCTCCACATTAAACTCCATTTGCCACCTCTCAGCCCAGCTCTGCAGCTTATCTATGTCCCTCTGTAACCTGCAACATCCTTCCGCACTGTCTACAACTCCACCGACTTTAGTGTCATCTGCAAATTTACTCACCCATCCTTCTGCGCCCTCCTCTAGGTCATTTATAAAAATGACAAACAGCAACGGCCCCAGAACAGATCTGTGTGGTACGCCACTCGTAACTGAACTCCATTCTGAACATTTCCCATCAACTACCACTCTCTGTCTTCTTTCAACTAGCCAATTTCTGATCCACATCTCTAAATCACCCTCAATCCCCAGCCTCCATATTTTCTGCAATAGACGACCGTGGGGAACCTTATCAAACGCTTTACTGAAATCCATATACACCACATCAACTGCTCTACCCTTGTCTACCTGTTCAGTCACCTTCTCAAAGAACTCGATAAGGTTTGTGAGGCATGACCTACCCTTCACAAAACCATGCTGACTGTCCCTAATCATATTATTCCTATCTAGATGATTATAAATTGTATCTTTTATAATCCTCTCCAAGACTTTACCCACCACAGACGTTAGGCTCACCGGCCTATAGTTACCGGGGTTATCTCTACTCCCCTTCTTGAAAAAAGGGACCACATTTGCTATCCTCTGAACAAAGGGACCACATTTGCTATCCTCTGAACAAAGGGACCACATTTGCTATCCTCTGAACAAAGGGACCACATTTGCTATCCTCTGAACAAAGGGACCACATTTGCTATCCTCACATTTGTCCCAGGGAACATTGATGCCGGGTTCCTGGTTTGGCACAGGGCGGGCATAAGGAAGTTGGGAGAACTGTCCATTGACGTGAGGTTTGCGAGCCTGGGTGAGCTGGAGGAGAAGTTTGGGCTCCCCCCGGGGAATATGTTCAGGTACCTTCAGGTCAAGGAGCTTGCTTGGTGGCAGGTGGAGGGGTTCCCTTTGCTGCTCCCGCGGGGGGTAAGGGATAGGGTGCTTTCGGGGGTGTGGGTCGGGGATGGGAAGGTGTCTGACATCTACCAGGTGATGCAGGAGGTGGAGGAGGCGTCGGTAGAGGAGCTGAAGGCTAAGTGGGAAGTGGAGCTTGGGAGCTGATTGAGGAGGGGACATGGGCGGACGCCCTGGAGTTGGTGAACTCCTCCTCTTCATGTGTGAGGCTTAGCCTCATCCAGTTCAAGGTACTGCACAGGGCTCATATGTCCAGGACGAGGATGAGCAGGTTTTTTGGGGGTGAGGACAGGTGCTCGGGGAGCCCAGCGAACCATGCCCATATGTTTTGGGCATGCCCGGCACGGGGGGAATTCTGGCAGGGCGTGGCGAGGACGGTGTCGAGGGTGGTAGGGCCAAGGGTCAAGCCAGGCTGGGGACTCACGAAATTTGGGGTTGGGGTGGAGCCGGGAGTGCAGGAGGCGAAAGAGGCCAGTATTTTGGCCTTTGCGTCCCTAGTAGCCCGGCGGAGGATCTTGTTGCAATGGAATGATGCGAGACCCCCAAGCGTGGAGACCTGGATCAATGACATGGCGGGATTCATTAAGCTGGAGAAGGTCAAATTCACCCTGAGGGGGTCGGTACAAGGGTTCTTTAGGAGGTGGCAGCCTTTATTCGACTCTCTGGCTCAACGACAAGGAACTAGGTCAGCAGCAGCGGCAACCCGGGGGGGGGGGGGGGAGAGGGTTCAGGGGGGTACTGTTTATGTTAATTTAATTTATTTTAAATTTATTTTGTTGTTCATCAGGTTTGGGGAGGGGTGGGGGGCTCGTTATATGCGTTGTTATGGGTCCGGGGGGTGTTTATTATTGATATTATTATTGTTTTGTTGTCATACCTTTTTCAAAAATTTCAATACAAATTTAAAAAAATAAATAAAAATAAAAATAAACGCAAACACACTATGCCTTTTTCATGGCTCTATCCACTTGAGTGGCAACCTTCAGAGATCTGTGGACATAAACCCCAATATCTCTCTGTTCCTCCACATTACCCAGAACCCTGCCGTTGACTCTGTATTCCGCATTCAAAGTTGTCCGACCAAAATGAATCACCTCGCACTTATCACGGCTAAACTCGATCTGCCATTTTTCGGCCCAGCTCTGCATCCTATCAATGTCTCTTTGCAGTCTACAACAGCCCTCCACCTCATCCACTAATCCACCAATCTTGGTGTCATCAGCAAATTTACTGACCCACCATTCAGCCCCCTCCTCCAAGTCATTGATAAAAATCACAAATAGCAGAGGACCCAGCACTGATCCCTATGGTACACCGCTGGAAACTGGTCTCCAGTCTGAAAATTTTCCATCCACCACTACCCTCAGTCTTCCATGTGATAGCCAGTTACTTATCCAGTTGGCCAAATTTCCCTCTATCCCACACCTCCTTACTTTCTTCATGAGCCGACCATGGGGAACCTTATCAAACGCCTTACTAAAATCCATGTATACGACATGAACTGCTGTACCTTCATCTACGCACATAGTTACCTCCTTAAAGAATTCAATCAAATTTGTGAGGCAAGACTTACCCTTCACGAATCCATGTTGACTATCCCGGATTAAGCTGCATATTTCCAAATGGTCATTAATCCTGTCCCTCAGGACCCTTTCCATTAACTTACTGACCACCGAAGTAAGACTAACTGGCTTATAATTACCAGGGTCATTCCTATTCCCTTTCTTGAACAGAGGAACAACAGTTGCCACTCTCCAGTCCTCTGGTACTATCCCCGTGGACAGTGAGGAGCCAAAGATCAAAGCCAAAGGCTGTGCAATCTCATCCCTTGTCTCCCAAAGAATCCTAGGATATATTCCATCTGGCCCAGGGGACTTGTCGACCCTCAGGGTTTTCAAAATTGCGAATACATCTTCCCTCAGAACATCTACCTCATAAGATCTCACATAAGATCCGACCTGCCAAGGACTTCTCATGCCCCCTCCTAGCTCTACGAACGCCTTTGATTTTAGCTCATTCCTTGCTACCTTGTAACAGTCAAGCGACTCAACTGAACCTTGTTTTCTCATCCTTACATACTCTTCCTTTTTCCTCTTGACGAGGCATTCAACCTCATTTGTGAAACATGGTTCCCTGACACGGCCATTTCCTCCCTGCCTGACAGGGACATACCTATCAAGGACACGCAGTACTTGTTCCATCAACCAGCTCCACTTTTCATCTGTGCCTTTCCCTGACAGTTTCTGTTCCCATTTTATGTTCCACAATTATTGCCGAATCGGATCCACCTTCCAGCTGTGAAAGCAAAATTCAAACACAGAGCCCCCAGCTCAAAAACAAAAGTAAAAATGTGAACAATTCTACAATGACAGATACTTCCAGTAATCCTTGTTCACCGCTGTCAGATATTCCACTCTGGTTAGGGACCCACACTCAGTACAATTCAACAGTGACAGATACTTCCAGAAATCCTTGTTCAGCGCTGTCAGATATTCCACTCTGGTTAGTGACCCACACTCAGTACAATTCTACACTGACAGATATTTCCAGTAATCCTTGTTCACCGCTGTCAGATATTCCACTCTGGTTAGTGACCCACACTCATTACAATTCAACAGTGACAGATACTTCCAGTAATCCTTGTTCACCGCTGTCAGACATTCCACTCTGGTTAGTGACCCACACTCAGTACAATTCTACACTGACAGATACTTCCAGTAATCCTTCTTCCAGCTGTCAGATATTCCACTCTGGTTAGTGACCCACACTCAGTACAATTCAACACTGAGAGATACTTCCAGTAATCCGACTTCCCGCTGTCAGATATTCCACTCTGGTTAGTGACCCACACTCAGTACAATTCTACACGGACAGATACTTCCAGTAATCCTTTTTACCGCTGTCAGATATTCCACTCTGGTTAGTGACCCACATTCAGCACAATTCTACACTGACAGATACTTCCAGTAATCCTTGTTCACCGCTGTCAGATATTCCACTCTGGATAGTGACCCACACTCAGTACAATTCTACACAGACAGATATTTCCAGTAATCCTTGTTCCCCGCTATCAGATATTCCACACTGGTTAGTGACCCACACTCCGTAGAATTCTACACTGACAGATATTTCCAGTAATCTTTGTTCACTGCTGTCAGATATTCCACTCTGGTTAGTGACCCACACTCTACAATTCTACAATGACAGATACTTCCTGTAATCCTTGTTCACCGCTGTCAGATATTCCACTCGGGTTAGTGACCCACACTCAGTACAATCCTACACTGACAGATACTTCCAGTAATCCTTGTTCCCGCTGTCAGATATTCCACTCTGGTTAGTGACCCACACTCAGTACAATTCAACACTGACAGATACTTCCAGTAATTCTTCTTCCCGCTGTCAGATATTCCACTCTGGTTAGTGACCCACAGTCAGTACAATTCTACACGGACAGATACTTCCAGTAATCCTTGTTCCCGCTGTCAGATATTCCACTGTGGTTAGTGACCCACACTCAGTACAATTCCACACTGACAGATACTTCCAGGAATCCTTATTCGCCGCTGTCAGATATTCCACTCTGGTTTGTGACCCACACTCTACAATTGTACAGTGACAGACACTTCCAGTAATCCTTGTTCCAGCTGTCAGATATTCCACTCAGGTTAGTGACCCGCACTCAGTACAATTCTACACTGACAGATACTTCCAGGAATCTTTGTTCACCGCTGTCAGATATTCCACTCTGGTTAGTGACCCACACTCAGTACAGTTGTACATGGACGGATATTTCCAGTAATCCTTGTTCACTGCTGTCAGATATTCCACTCTGGTTAGTGACCCACATTCAGTACAATTCTACACTGACAGATATTTCCAGTAATCCTTGTTCACCGCTGTCAGACATTCCACTCTAGTTAGTGACCCACACTCATTACAATTCAACAGTGACACATACTTCCTGTAATCCTTGTTCACCGCTGTCAGACATTCCACTCTGGTTAGTGACCCACACTCAGTACAATTCTACACTGACAGATACTTCCAGTAATCCTTCTTGCCGCTGTCAGATATTCCACTCTGGTTAGTGACCCACACTCAGTACAATTCTACACGGACAGATACTTCCAGTAATCCTTCTTCCCGCTGTCAGATATTCCAATCTGGTTAGTGACCCACACTCAGTACAATTCTACACTGACAGATACTTCCAGAAAACTTTGTTCACCGCTGTCAGATATTCCACTCTAGTTACTGACCCACACTCAGTACAATTCTACACTGACATATACTTCCAGGAATCCTTGTTCCCGCTGTCAGATATTCCACTCTGGTTAGTGACCCACACTCAGTACAATTCTACACTGACAGATATTTCCAGTAATCCATCTTCACCGCTGTCAGATATTCCGCTCTGGTTACTGACCCACACTCAGCAAAATTCTACACTTACAGATATTTCCAGTAATCCTTGTTCCCGCTGTCAGATATTCCACTCTGGTTACTGACCCACAATCAGCACAATTCAACAGTGACAGATACTTCCACTAATCCTTGTTCACCGCTGTCCGGTAATCCACTCTGGTTAGTGACCCACTCTCAGTAGAACTCTACACTGAAAGATACTTCCAGTAATCCTTGTTCCCGCTGTCAGATATTCCACACTGGTTCGTGACCCACACTCAGTACAATTCTAAATGGACGGATATTTCCCATAATCCTTGTTCACTGCTGTCAGATAATCCCCTCTGGTTAGTGACCCACACTCAGTTCAATTCTACACTGACAGATATTTCCAGTAATCCTTGTTCACCGCTGTCAGATATTCCACTCTGGTTAGTGACCCACACTCATTACAATTCAACACTGACAGATACTTCCAGTAATCCTTCTTGCCGCTGTCAGATATTCCACTCTGGTTAGTGACCCACACTCAGTACAGTTGTACATGGACGGATATTTCCAGTAATCCTTGTTCACTGCTGTCAGATATTCCACTCTGGTTAGTGACCCACACTAAGTACAATTCTACACTGACAGATATTTCCAGTAATCCTTGTTCACCGCTGTCAGACATTCCACTCTAGTTAGTGACCCACACTCATTACAATTCTACACTGACAGATACTTCCAGTAATCCTTCTTGCCGCTGTCAGATATTCCACTCTGGTTAGTGACCCACACTCAGTACAATTCTACACGGACAGATACTTCCAGTAATCCTTCTTCCCGCTGTCAGATATTCCAATCTGGTTAGTGACCCACACTCAGTACAATTCTACACTGACAGATACTTCCAGAAAACTTTGTTCACCGCTGTCAGATATTCCACTCTAGTTACTGACCCACACTCAGTACAATTCTACACTGACATTAACTTCCAGGAATCCTTGTTCCCGCTGTCAGATATTCCACTCTGGTTAGTGACCCACACTCAGTACAATTCTACACTGACAGATATTTCCAGTAATCCATCTTCACCGCTGTCAGATATTCCGCTCTGGTTACTGACCCACACTCAGCAAAATTCTACACTTACAGATATTTCCAGTAATCCTTGTTCCCGCTGTCAGATATTCCACTCTGGTTACTGACCCACAATCAGCACAATTCAACAGTGACAGATACTTCCACTAATCCTTGTTCACCGCTGTCCGGTAATCCACTCTGGTTAGTGACCCACTCTCAGTAGAACTCTACACTGAAAGATACTTCCAGTAATCCTTGTTCCCGCTGTCAGATATTCTACACTGGTTCGTGACCCACACTCAGTACAATTCTAAATGGACGGATATTTCCCATAATCCTTGTTCACTGCTGTCAGATAATCCCCTCTGGTTAGTGACCCACACTCAGTGCAATTCTACACTGACAGATATTTCCAGTAATCCTTCTTCCCGCTGTCAGATATTCCAATCTGGTTAGTGACCCACACTCAGTACAATTCTACACTTACAGATATTTCAGTAATCCTTCTTCACCGCTGTCAGATATTCCACTCTGGTTACTGATCCACACTCAGCACAATTCAACAGTGACAGATACTTCCACTAATCCTTGTTTTCCGCTGTCAGGTAATCCACTCTGGTTAGTGACCCACTCTCAGTAGAATTCTACACTGAAAGATACTTCCAGTAATCCTTGTTCCCGCTGTCAGATGTTCCACCTTAGTGAGGGACCCACACTCAGTACAATTCTGCACTGACAGATACATCCAGTAATCCTTGTTCCCGCTGTCATATATTCCACTCTGGTTAGTGACCCACACTCAGTACAATTCTGCACTGACAGATACTTCCAGTAATCCTTGTTCCCGCTGTCAGATATTCCACTCTGGTTAGTGACCCACAATCAGTACAATTCTGCACTGACAGATACTTCCAGTAATCCTTGTTCCCGCTGTCAGATATTCCACTCTGGTTACTGACATGCACTCAGTACAATTCTACACTGACAAATACTAGTATATTGGAGATAAAGGGTTTAAAATATGACATAAATACGTCTTATCACCAGATTATGATCAAGAGCAGTCAATATAGATCACGGAACGGTCCTTGATTCCAGGAGAAGGCGTGAGATAGGGCCCTTGTATATTTGAGAGTTCTGCACTTAGAGTTGGCATGGTCTATTGGAGAAACCTTATTCTTTCGGAATAAGTTTGAATCTTATTTCAGTAGTGTTAATAAATCAGCTTTGTTAATTTACTTTGCTTGAAGTTATTTTTCCTTCATTATGCATTGAAGATATCCGGACAAATGCAAGAGAGAACGTCACAAGATCCACACTCAGTACCGATCTGCACAGGCAGAAACTGCCAGCAATACTTCTTCACTCCTGTCGTTGTCTGTCTGGAATCTGCACATCCTCCCCGTGTGTGCGTGGGTTTCCTCCGGGTGCTCCGATTTTCTCCTACAGTCCAAAGACTTTTATTACTTTTATTAGGACACTACGGGCAATTTAGCATGGCCAATCCACCTAACCCGCACATCTTTGGACTGTGGGAGGAAACCGGAGCACCAGGAGGAAACCCACGCACACAGTGGGAGGACGTGCAGACTCCACACAGACAGTGACCCAGCCGGGAATCGAACCTGGGACCCTGGAGCTGTGAAGCATTTATGCTAACCACCCTGCTACCCTGCTGCCCTATGCTACCCTGCTGCCCTTCTGCGCTGTAAATTCTATGATGATATGACTCGATGGGCTGAAAGGCCTCCTTCAGCACTAGAATCTTTGATTCTAACATTATACAAGATTCCACTCAATATAATAACTGAATTGATCAGAGATCATGTAAGTTACAAGCAGATGTTTATTGACAGTTAATGAAATGGATTCAATCCATAGACATGTTTAAAGACATTTGACTTCAGTGAATTATATAATTGATCAGTTGTCTGTATGACAGTCAGCACGAGATCGGCATGAAACATTTTCAGTCAGAGTTTAAAATCAGCGCTCAGCTCACACACAGATTAACTTCAATGGTCATAGCCACTTACCAGGAACACCAACAACAGCAACGATTGGGTAGAATATTTTCTCTGCAATATTAATTGGAAGATGCATGTTCACTGCGACGTGTTGTGTCACTTCGTGCTTCTGACAATCTCTCTGTCTGAAACTCTGGGGTTATATATTCCCAAGGTCTTCCATTTGGACCCTGAGGATCCACCTCGGGGATATCGAGGTTGCAACATCGCTTAACTTATTTTTCCAAATATATGAACAAACAGATTACGACATTGGGTTACGTGAAAGAAGATATTATTTTTTTGAGTGAGTGACATCTTTCCAAACATTGGACTGTGTTGATCACATTCTTCAACTAAAATTAACATAAAGGATGCTGTCCACTCAGACACAATCAGTCCAATCTCTAGATCTCAGATTGTTTCAGTGATATCCTCTCACTCCACTGTGAACATTGAATGATTCAGTTCCAATTGCCTCTGTAACCGTGACCATTCAGTGATTCAATTGTCAGTTTGTTTCTCTGGGTGGTTCCACTGCACTCTGGGATGTAGCTGCCTCTGTAAATGTGACCATTCAGTGATTCAGTATCAATTGTCAGTGTGTTTCACTGGGTGGGTCCACTGCACTCTGGGATTCAGCTGCCTCTGTAACTGTGCCCATTCAGTGATTCAGTTCCAAATGTCAGTGCCTTTGTCTGGGTGGTTCCACGTCCCTCTGGGATGTAGCTGTCTCTGTAACTGTGACCATTCAGTGATTCAGTTCCAATTGTCAGTGTGTTTCTCTGGGTTGTTCCACTGCACTCTGGGGTGTAGCTGCCCCTGCAACTGTGATCATTCAGTGATTTAGTTACAATTGTCAGTGTGTTTCTCTGTGTTGGTCCACTGCATTCTGGAGTGTAGCTGTCTCTGTAACTGTGACCATCCATTGATTCAGATCCAATTGTCAGTGTGTTTCTCTGGTTGGTCACTGCATCTGGGCTGTAGCTGTCTCTGTAAATGTGACCATTCTGTGATTCAGTTCCAATTGTCAGTGTGTTTCTCAGGGTGGGTCCACTGCACTCTGGAATATAGCTGCCTCTGTAACTGTGATCATTTAGTGATTCAGTTCCAATTGTGTGGAATCTGCAATTGTGCAGATACGGAGGAATTCATCAGGCGAATGAGGCTCCGGGAATTCTTCCACAGACCCCAAGAGGCCGACAGCGAACCCAGGGACACGACCAATGAACCGGAACAGCAGACCGCGAGATCTGCGGTGCGGCAACCGAAAAGGAAAGAGTCAAATTGGACCCCTCCGGAAGGCCGCTGCCCTAGACTCGACATGTATGCTCAAGCCGTCAGAAGTCGTGTCAATGCCAGATTCATCACTCGCAATCACAAGGCAGCCTCAAACGTCACCCAAGCACAACGCAACGCCATCCGCACTCTCAAGACCAACCGCAACATCGTCATCAAACCAGCAGACAAAGGAGGGGCCACCGTCATACTGAACAGAACAGACTACTGCAAAGAAGTATACCGACAACTCGACAACCAGGAACACTACAGGCAGTTACCCGCAGATCCAACCAAGGAACACATCCGCCAACTCAGCAGACTGATCAAGACCTTAGATCCAGACCTTCAGAACACCCTACGTGCTCTCATCCCACGTAATCCCCGCATTGGAGATCTCTACTGCCTCCCGAAAATACACAAGGCCAACACACCAGGCCGTCCTATCGTTTCAGGCAATGGGACCCTGTGTGAGAACCTCTCTGGCCACATCGAGGGCATCTTGAAACCCATCGTACAAGGTACACCCAGCTTCTGTCGCGACACGACGGACTTCCTACAGAAACTCAGCACCCATGGACCAGTTGAACCAGGAACATTCCTCGTCACAATGGATGTCTCGGCACTCTACACCAGCATCCCCCATGACGACGGCATTGCTGCAACAGCCTCAGTCCTCAACACCGACAACTGCCAATCTCCAGACGCAATTCTGCAACTCATCCGTTTCATTCTAGACCACAACGTCTTCACCTTCGACAACAAATTCTTCATCCAGACGCACGGAACAGCCATGGGGACCAAATTTGCACCTCAATATGCCAACATCTTCATGCACAAGTTTGAACAGGACTTCCTCACCACACAGGACTTTCAACCGATGCTATACACCAGATACATCGATGACATTTTTTTCCTTTGGACCCACGGCGAGACATCACTGAAACGACTACACGATGACATCAATAAGTTCCATCGCACCATCAAACTCACCATGGACTATTCTCCAAATTCAGTTCCATTCTTGGACACACTCGTCTCCATCAAGGACGGTCACCTCAGCACCTCGCTTTACCGCAAGCCCACAGATAATCTCACGATGCTCCACTTCTCCAGCTTTCACCCGAAACACATTAAAGAAGCCATCCCCTATGGACAAGCCCTCCGTATACACAGGATCTGCTCAGACAAGGAGGAGCGTAACAGACACCTACAGATGCTGAAAGATGCCCTCGTACGAACGGGATATGGCGCTCGACTCATTGATCGACAGTTCCACCGCGCCACAGCAAAAAACCGCACCGACCTCCTCAGAAGACAAACACGGGACACCACTGACAGAGTACCCTTCGTCGTCCAGTACTTTCCTGGGGCGGAGAAACTACGACATCTTCTTCGCAGCCTCCAACACATCATCAGCGAGGATGGACATCTTGCCAAGGTCATCCCCACACCCCCACTACTGGCCTTCAAACAACCGCGCAACCTCAAACAAACCAATGTTTGCAGCAAATTACCCAGCCTTCAGAACAGCAACCACAACACCACAAAACCCTGCCAGGGTAATCTCTGCAAGACATGCCAGATCATCGACATGGACACCACAATTACACGTGGAAACACCACCCACCAGGTACGCGGCGCATACTCGTGCGACTCGACCAATGTAGTCTACCTCATACGCTGCAGGAAAGGATGTCCCGAAGCGTGGTACATTGGCGAGACCATGCAGACACTGCGACAACGAATAAACGGGCATCGTGCGACTATCAACAGGCAGGACTGTTCCCTTCCAGTTGGGGAACACTTCAGCAGTCAAGAACATTCAGCCTCTGATCTCCGGGTCAGCATTCTACAAGGAGGCCTTCAGGAGACGCGACAACGCAAAATTGCTGAGCAAAAACTTATAGCTAAGTTCCGCACGCATGAATGCGGACTCAACCGGGATCTGGGATTCATGTCGCATTACATTCGGCCCCCACCAACAAGCCTGGACTTGCAGAGGCCTACCGACTGAACTGGCTTGGGATAATTCACACCTCTTTAACCTGGAGTTACCTCTCTCTCTGCATCTTTGATGATTTGATTGCCTGCAGGTGCTCGCATTCCGGGGCATCTCTGACTGTGTCTATATAAACATTTCTGGAACAAGCCTTTCCATTCACCTGAAGAAGGAGCCGTGCTCCGAAAGCTCGTGTTTGAAACAAACCTGTTGGACTTTAACCTGGTGTTGTAAGACTTCTTACTGTGCTCAGTTCCAATTGTCAGTGTATTTCTCTGGGTGGGTCCACTGCCCTCAGTGATGTCGCTGCCTCTGTCACTGTGACCATTCAGTTGTTCAGTTCTAATTGTCAGTGTGTTTCTATGTGTGGTTGCACTGCACTCTGGGATGTAGCTGTCTCTGTAACTGTGACCATTCAGTGATTCAGTATCAATTGTTAGTGTGTTTCTCTGGGTGGTTCCACTGCACTCAGGGGTATAGATACCTCTGTAACTGTGACCATTCAGTGATTCAGTTCCAATTGTCAGTTTGTTTTTCTGGGTGGTTCCACTGCACTCTGGGGTGTAGCTGTCTCTGTAACTGTGACCATTCAGTGATTCAGTATCAATTGTCAGTGTGTTTCACTGGTTGGGTCCACTGCACTCTGGGATGTAGCTGCCTCTGTAACTGTGCCCATTCAGTGATTCAGTTCCAATTGTCAGTTTGTTTCTCTGGGTGGTTCCACTGCACTCTGGGGTATAGATGCCTCTGTAACTGTGACCATTCAGTGATTCAGTTCCAATTGTCAGTTTGTTTCTCTGGGTGGGTCCACTGCCCTATGGGATGTAGCTGCCTCTGTAACTGTGAACATTCAGTGATTCAGTTCCAATTGTCAGTGTGTTTTTCTGGGTGGTTCCACTGTACTCTGGGATGTAGCTGGTTCTGTAACTGTGAACATTCAGTGATTCAGTTCCAATTGTCAGTGTGGTTCTCTGGGTGGTTCCACTGCACTCTGGGCTCTATCTGTCTCTGTAATTGTGACCATTCAGTGATTCAGTTCCAATATTCAGTGTGTTTCTCTGGCTGGTTGAAATGCACTCTGGGGTGCAGCTGTCTCTGTAACTGTGAACATTCAGTTGTTCAGTTCCAATTGTCAGTGTGTTTCTCTTGGTGGGTCTACTGCACTCTGGGGTGTAACTGTCTCTGTAACTGTGACTATTCAGTGATTCAGTTCCAATTACCAGTGTGTTTCTCTGGGTGTTTCCGCCAAAAAAGGCTGTTTGGCAAAACATAATGCATTTTGATACAAGCAGGTTGTTAAAATGCTTAATTCGCCGTAAAAATCACTTTTCCGACAAAAAAGACTGTTTGGCAAACAATAGTGAATCTTGAGGCAAGCATCTTGTCAACATGTTTAATTCGCTGAGAAAATCACTTTTCTGCCAAAAAAGAATGTTTGGCATCAAATAGTTAATTTTGATGCAAGGAGATGGTCAAAATGCTTAATTCGCTCAGATAATCACTTTTCTGCCAAAAAAGGCTATTTGGCAAAGAATAGTGAATTGTGATGCAAGCAGGTTGTCAAAATGCTTAATTCGCCGAAAAAATCACTTTTCTGCCAAAAAGACTGTTCGGTAAAAAATAGTTAATTTTGATGCCAGGAGATAGTCAAAATGCTTAATTCACCGAGAAAATCACTTTTCTGCCAAAAAAGACTGTTTGTTAAAAAATTGTGAATTTTGATGCAAGCAGGTTGTTAAAGTTCTTAATTCGCCGAGAAAATCACTTTTCCGCCAAAAAAAAGTTTTGGCAAAAAATAGTGAATTTGATGCAATCCGGGAAAATGACTTCTCTGCCAAAAAGACTGTTCTATAAAAAATAGTGAATTTTGATGCAAGCAGTTGGGTCAAAATGCTTAATTCGCCGAGAAAATCACTTTTCTGCCAAAAAAGACTGTTTGTTAAAAAATAGTGAATTTTTATGCAAGCAGGTTGCTAAAGTTCTTAATTCGCCGAGAAAATCACTTTTCCGCCAAAACAAAGTTTTGGCAAAAAATAGTGAATTTTGATGCATGCAGGTTGTCAATAGATAGACTTTTCATAGAATTTACAGTGCAGAAGGAGGCCATTCAGCCAATCGAGTCTGCACCGGCTCTTGAAAAGAGCACCCTACCCAAGGTCAACAACTCCACCAAAGAGGTGGGGGGGGTGGCATTGTTAATTAGAGATAGTATAACAGCTGCAGAAAGGCAGTTCGAGGGGGATCTGCCTACTGAGGTAATATGGGTTGAAGTTAGAAATAGGAAAGGAGCAGTCACCTTGTTGGGAGTGTTCTATAGGCCCCCCAATAGCGGCAGAGATGTGGAGGAACAGATTGGGAAACAGATTCTGGAAAGGTGCAGAAGTCACAGGGTAGTAGTCATGGGCGACTTCAACTTCCCAAACATTGAGTGGAAACTCTTTAAATCAAATAGTTTGGATGGGGTAGTGTTTGTGCAGTGTGTCCAGGAAGCTTTTCTAACACAGTATGTAGATTGTCCGACCAGAGGGGAGGCCATATTGGATTTAGTACTTGGTAATGAACCAGGGCAGGTGATAGATTTGTTAGTGGGGGAGCATTTTGGAGGTAGTGACCACAATTCTGTGACTTTCACTTTAGTAATGGAGAGGGATAGGTGCGAGCAACAGGGCAAGGTTTATAATTGGGGGAAGGGTAAATACAATGCTATCAGACAAGAATTGAAGTGCAGAAGTTGGGAACATAGGCTGTCAGGGAAGGACACAAGTGAAATGTGGAACTTGTTCAAGGATCAGGTACTGCGTGTCTTTGATATGTATGTCCCTGTCAGGCAGGGAAGAGATGGTCGAGTGAGGGAGCCATGGTTGACAAGAGAGGTTGAATGTCTTGTTAAGAGGAAGAAGGAGACTTATGTAAGGCTGAAGAAACAAGGTTCAGACAGGGCGCTGGAGGGATACAGGATAGCCAGGAGGGAACTGAAGAAAGGGATTAGGAGAGCTAAGAGAGGGCATGAAAAATCTTTGGCGGTAGGATCAAGGAAAACCCCAAGGCCTTTTACACATACGTGAGAAATATGAGAATGACTAGAGTGAGAGTAGGTCCGATTAAGGACAGTAGCGGGAGATTGTGTATTGAGTCTGAAGAGATAGGAGAGGTCTTGAACAAGTATTTTTCTTCAGTATTTACAAATGAGAGGGGCCATATTGTTGGAGAGGACAGCGTGAAGCAGACTGATAAGCTTGAGGAGATACTTGTCAGGAAGGAAGATGTGTTGCGCGTTTTGAAAAACTTGAGGATAGACAAGTCCCCCGGGCCTGACGGGATATATCCAAGGATTCTATGGGAAGCAAGAAATGAAATTGCAGAGCCGTTGGCAATAATCTTTTCGTCCTCGCTGTCAACAGGGGTGGTACCAGAGGATTGGAGAGTGGCGAATGTCGTGCCCCTGTTCAAAAAAGGGAATAGGGATATCCCTGGGAATTACAGGCCAGTTAGTCTTACTTCGGTGGTAGGCAAAGTAATGGAAAGGGTACTGAGGGATAGGATTTCTGAGCATCTGGAAAGGCATTGCTTGATTAGGGATAGTCAGCACGGATTTGTGAGGGGTAGGTCTTGCCTTACAAGTCTTATTGAATTCTTTGAGGAGGTGACCAAGCATGTGGATGAAGGTAAAGCAGTGGATGTAGTGTACATGGATTTTAGTAAGGCATTTGATAAGGTTCCCCATGGTAGGCTTATGCAGAAAGTAAGGAGGCATGGGATAGTGGGAAATTTGGCCAGTTGGATAACAAACTGGCTAACCGATAGAAGACAGAGAGTTGTGGTGGATGGCAAATATTCAGCCTGGAGCCCAGTTATCAGTGGCGTACCGCAGGGATCAGTTCTGGGTCCTCTGCTGTTTGTGATTTTCATTAACGACTTGGATGAGGGAGTTGAAGGGTGGGTCAGTAAATTTGCAGATGATACGAAGATTGGTGGAGTTGTGGATAGTGAGGAGGGCTGTTGTCGGCTTCAAAGAGACATAGATAGAATGCAGAGCTGGGCTGAGAAGTGGCAGATGGAGTTAACCCTGACAAGTGTGAGGTTGTCCATTTTGGAAGGACAAATCTGAATGCGGAATACAGGGTTAATGGTAGGGTTCTTGGCAATGTGGAGGAGCAGAGAGATCTTGGGGTCTATGTTCATTGTTCTTTGAAAGTTGCCACTCA
>NW_024055749.1:0-33406 GCF_902713615.1 Scyliorhinus canicula
GGGAGGTTTAATGTGTGTGTGCGGCTGGGATGAGTGTGTGTGGGGAGTGTAATGTGTGTGTGAGGCTGGGATGAGTGTGTGTGGGGAGTGTAATGTGTGTGCGCGGCTGGGATGAGTGTGTGTGGGGAGTGTAATGTGTGTGCGGCTGGGATGAGTGTGTGTGGGGAGTGTAATGTGTGTGTGCGGCTGGGATGACTGTGTGTGGGGAGTGTAATGTGTGTGTGGCTGGGATGAGTGTGTGCGGGGAGTGTAATGTGTGTGCGGCTGGGGTGAGTGTGTGTGGGGAGTGTAATCTGTGTGGGGCTGGGATGAGTGTGTGTGGGGAGTGTAATGTGTGTGGGGCTGGGATGAGTGTGTGTGGGGAGTGTAATATGTGTGTGTAGCTGGGATGAGTGTGTGTGGGGAGTGTAATGTGTGTGTGCGGCTGGGATGAGTGTGTGTGGGGAGTGTAATGTGTGTGTGGCTGGGGTGAGTGTGTGCGGGGAGTGTAATGTGTGTGTGCAGCTGGGATGAGTGTGTGTGGGGAGTGTAATATGTGTGTGCGGCTGGGATGAGTGTGTGTGGGGAGTGTAATGTGTGTGTGCGGCTGGGATGAGTGTGTGTGGGGAGTGTAATGTGTGTGTGCGGCTGGGATGAGTGTGTGTGGGGAGTGTAATGTGTGTGTGCGGCTGGGATGAGTGTGTGTGGGGAGTGTAATGTGTGTATGCGGCTGGGATGGTGTGTGTGGGGAGTGTGTTGGCTGGGATGAGTGTGTGGGGAGTGTAATGCGTATGTGCGGCTGGGATGAGTGTGTGTGGGGAGTGTAATGTGTGTGTGCGGCTGGGATGAGTGTGTGTGGGGAGTGTAATGTGTGTGTGGCTGGGATGAGTGTGTGTGGGGAGTGTAATGTGTGTGCGGCTGGGATGAGTGTGTGTGGGGAGTGTAATGTGTGTGTGTGGCTGGGATGAGTGTGTGTGGGGAGTGTAATGTGTGTGTGTGGCTGGGATGAGTGTGTATGGGGAGTGTAATGTGTGTGTGGCTGGGATGAGTGTGTGTGGGGAGTGTAATGTGTGTGTGCTGCTGCGATGAGTGTGTGTGTGGGGGAGGTTTAATGTGTGTGTGCGGCTGGGATGAGTGTGTGTGGGGAGTGTAATGTGTGTGTGAGGCTGGGATGAGTGTGTGTGGGGAGTGTAATGTGTGTGCGCGGCTGGGATGAGTGTGTGTGGGGAGTGGAATATGTGTGTGTATGCGGCTGGGATGGTGTGTGTGGGGAGTGTGTTGGCTGGGATGAGTGTGTGGGGAGTGTAATGCGTATGTGCGGCTGGGATGAGTGTGTGTGGGGAGTGTAATGTGTGTGTGCGGCTGGGATGAGTGTGTGTGGGGAGTGTAATGTGTGTGTGGCTGGGATGAGCGTGTGTGGGGAGTGTAATGTGTGTGTGGCTGGGATGAGTGTGTGTGGGGAGTGTAATGTGTGTGTGCAGCTGGGATGAGTGTGTGTGGGGAGTGTAATGTGTGTGTGGCTGGGATGAGTGTGTGTGGGGAGTGTAATGTGTGTGCGGCTGGGATGAGTGTGTGTGGGGAGTGTAATGTGTGTGTGTGGCTGGGATGAGTGTGTGTGGGGAGTGTAATGTGTGTGTGTGGCTGGGATGAGTGTGTATGGGGAGTGTAATGTGTGTGTGGCTGGGATGAGTGTGTGTGGGGAGTGTAATGTGTGTGTGCTGCTGGGATGAGTGTGTGTGTGGGGGAGGTTTAATGTGTGTGTGCGGCTGGGATGAGTGTGTGTGGGGAGTGTAATGTGTGTGTGAGGCTGGGATGAGTGTGTGTGGGGAGTGTAATGTGTGTGCGCGGCTGGGATGAGTGTGTGTGGGGAGTGTAATGTGTGTGCGGCTGGGATGAGTGTGTGTGGGGAGTGTAATGTGTGTGTGCGGCTGGGATGACTGTGTGTGGGGAGTGTAATGTGTGTGTGGCTGGGATGAGTGTGTGCGGGGAGTGTAATGTGTGTGCGGCTGGGGTGAGTGTGTGTGGGGAGTGTAATCTGTGTGGGGCTGGGATGAGTGTGTGTGGGGAGTGTAATGTGTGTGGGGCTGGGATGAGTGTGTATGGGGAGTGTAATGTGTGTGTGGCTGGGATGAGTGTGTGTGGGGAGTGTAATGTGTGTGTGCTGCTGGGATGAGTGTGTGTGTGGGGGAGGTTTAATGTGTGTGTGCGGCTGGGATGAGTGTGTGTGGGGAGTGTAATGTGTGTGTGAGGCTGGGATGAGTGTGTGTGGGGAGTGTAATGTGTGTGCGCGGCTGGGATGAGTGTGTGTGGGGAGTGTAATGTGTGTGCGGCTGGGATGAGTGTGTGTGGGGAGTGTAATGTGTGTGTGCGGCTGGGATGACTGTGTGTGGGGAGTGTAATGTGTGTGTGGCTGGGATGAGTGTGTGCGGGGAGTGTAATGTGTGTGCGGCTGGGGTGAGTGTGTGTGGGGAGTGTAATCTGTGTGGGGCTGGGATGAGTGTGTGTGGGGAGTGTAATGTGTGTGGGGCTGGGATGAGTGTGTGTGGGGAGTGTAATATGTGTGTGTAGCTGGGATGAGTGTGTGTGGGGAGTGTAATGTGTGTGTGCGGCTGGGATGAGTGTGTGTGGGGAGTGTAATGTGTGTGTGGCTGGGGTGAGTGTGTGCGGGGAGTGTAATGTGTGTGTGCAGCTGGGATGAGTGTGTGTGGGGAGTGTAATATGTGTGTGCGGCTGGGATGAGTGTGTGTGGGGAGTGTAATGTGTGTGTGCGGCTGGGATGAGTGTGTGTGGGGAGTGTAATGTGTGTGTGCGGCTGGGATGAGTGTGTGTGGGGAGTGTAATGTGTGTGTGCGGCTGGGATGAGTGTGTGTGGGGAGTGTAATGTGTGTATGCGGCTGGGATGGTGTGTGTGGGGAGTGTGTTGGCTGGGATGAGTGTGTGGGGAGTGTAATGCGTATGTGCGGCTGGGATGAGTGTGTGTGGGGAGTGTAATGTGTGTGTGCGGCTGGGATGAGTGTGTGTGGGGAGTGTAATGTGTGTGTGGCTGGGATGAGTGTGTGTGGGGAGTGTAATGTGTGTGCGGCTGGGATGAGTGTGTGTGGGGAGTGTAATGTGTGTGTGTGGCTGGGATGAGTGTGTGTGGGGAGTGTAATGTGTGTGTGTGGCTGGGATGAGTGTGTATGGGGAGTGTAATGTGTGTGTGGCTGGGATGAGTGTGTGTGGGGAGTGTAATGTGTGTGTGCTGCTGCGATGAGTGTGTGTGTGGGGGAGGTTTAATGTGTGTGTGCGGCTGGGATGAGTGTGTGTGGGGAGTGTAATGTGTGTGTGAGGCTGGGATGAGTGTGTGTGGGGAGTGTAATGTGTGTGCGCGGCTGGGATGAGTGTGTGTGGGGAGTGTAATGTGTGTGCGGCTGGGATGAGTGTGTGTGGGGAGTGTAATGTGTGTGTGCGGCTGGGATGACTGTGTGTGGGGAGTGTAATGTGTGTGTGGCTGGGATGAGTGTGTGCGGGGAGTGTACATGTGTGTGTGCGGCTGGGATGAGTGTGTGTGGGAGTGTAATGTGTTGTGGGGCTGGGATGAGTGTGTGTGGGGAGTGTAATGTGTGTGTGAGGCTGGATGAGTGTGTGTGGGGAGTGTATAGTGTGTGTGCGGCTGGGATGAGTGTGTGTGGGGAGTGTAATGTGTGTGTGCTGGTCTGGGATTGAGTGTGTGTGGGGAGTGTAATAGTGTGGTGCGGCTGGGATGAGTGTGGTGTGGGGAGGGTAACTGTGTGTGTGCGGCTGGGATGTGTGTTGTGTGGGGAGTGTAATGTGTGTGTGCGGCTGGGATGAGTGTGTGTGGGGAGTGTAATGTGTGGTGCGGCTGGGATGAGTGTGTGTGAGTTGTATGTGTGTTGGGCTGGGATGAGTGTGTGGGGGAGTGTAATGTGTGTGTGCGGGCTTGGGATGAGTGTGTGTGGGGAGTGTAATGTGTGTGTGCGGGCTGGGATGAGTGTGTGTGGGGAGTGTAATGTGTGTGTGGGCTGGGATGAGTGTGTGTGGGGAGTGTAATGTGTGTGTGGCTGGGATGAGTGTGTGTGGGGAGTGTAATGTGTGTGTGCAGCTGGGATGAGTGTGTGTGGGGAGTGTAATGTGTGTGTGGCTGGGATGAGTGTGTGTGGGGAGTGTAATGTGTGTGTGCAGCTGGGATGAGTGTGTGTGGGGTGTAATGTGTGTGGGGCTGGGATGACTGTGTGTGGGGAGTGTAATGTGTGTGGGGCTGGGATGAGTGTGTGTGGGGAGTGTAATGTGTGTGGGGCTGGGATGACTGTGTGTGGGGAGTGTAATGTGTGTGGGGCTGGGATGAGTGTGTGTGGGGAGTGTGATGTGTGTGCGGCTGGGATGAGTGTGTGTGGGGAGTGTAATGTGTGTGCGGCTGGGATGAGTGTGTTTGGGGAGTGTAATGTGTGTGTGCGGCTGGGATGAGTGTGTGTGGGGAGTGTAATGTGTGTGCGGCTGGGATGAGTGTGCGTGGGGAGTGTAATGTGGGTATGCGGCTGGGATGAGTGTGTGTGGGGAGTGTAATGTGTGTGTGGCTGGGATGAGTGTGTGTGGGGAGTGTAATGTGTGTGTGCGGCTGGGATGAGTGTGTGTGGGGAGTGTAATGTGTGTGTGGCTGGGATGAGTGTGTGTGGGGAGTGTAATGTGTGTGTGCGGCTGGGATGAGTGTGTGTGGGGAGTGTAATGTGTGTGTGCGGCTGGGATGAGTGTGTGTGGGGAGTGTAATGTGTGTGTGCGGCTGGGATGAGTGAGTGTGGGGGGGGGGGGGATGGGGGGGGGGGGGGGGGGGGGGTAATGTGTATCTGCGGCTGCAGCTTGTCAGTTTCCCGAGTGTCAGTCACGGACCCAGCCAATCCGTTTTTCATTGGAATCGATTGTGTTCCACGCAGCAACGGTGCTAGCCCCTCCGCAGGAACAGAATCGGTTCAGGGCAAGCTCCAGTTTTGCTGTTGTGAAGGACCATGAATTCTGCGTTGGAGTCACATTTAACGGAGAATCCCACTGCCTGCTTTTGTTTCTGTGGGAGCCAAGTGCGGAATTTCAAAGCTCTGTTTATACTTTGATCGATTCCTTTTCCCTCAGATATCTTTAAAATCTAATCTAAGGATCAGGTTACAGAACTCTTTCTAAACACAAATAAATCCCTGGTTGTTGCTGGTGTTGTTCTGAGGTTTGTAAAACTGACATGTTAATTGTTGGTCTGGGGGAAAGTGTGGAGCAGAGATTGGAGCAAATTCCTTTCACTGTTTCGATCATTGATTACAGTCGATGTCTTGTTAACCCTGGATCCAGACTGGTTTGAAACCTCTGGAATGTTAATGATGAAGAATTAGAAAGTTGGGAGTAAATGATGGGGGTTGGTTCTGAAATGGGGAGATGGTGTGGATCAGTTTAACACAGAGAGCTGGTGTTAGTGACAGAGTGAGTTAGACACAACAGGGAATCAAACCCTCACATTTACCCTGTGTGATGCAAACTCTTGATTCAATGTTGGGGTTCATTGCTTGGCCCTCAATTATTTCATGTGAAACCGATTAAACTAAATTTAAAGAACTGAGGGACAAAGTGAAAGGGACGGTCCCGAAAGAGACACTGCCTTCAGCAGAAACAGATCACAAATAAAAACTCAAACATCAAAATATAAAGTGATTATAAGTGGGGAGGGGGCTAGATTCCAAAAGCCAGTCTCTTGTCGATGGTGAAATGTCAGCCGGAGGTGCCTCACGAGGGCGGCTTCGCAAGAGAGAAAGGGAGCCCGCTGTTTATTCCTAACGTAGAACCACTTGAGTGAGCGTTTTCTTGGCGCCCAGATTCCGTTTTGGTCTTGTACCCCGGAATGATGTTTTGGGAATGATGGTGACTCCCAGAGCGGACAATGAGAGAAAGAGAAACTAAACGAGGGTAATCTTCAAAATAAATAGTTTATTCAAGAAAATCCAGGTTGAAAAGAAAACCAAAGTCAGACCACAGCACACAATACCCCACTGCTATGGTATTGGAACAAGAAACTACATTTTCTGTCGAATTCTTGGAGTTTATTGCATTCTTTCCTTTCTTGAACCCAAAAAGAAAATGCTGGAAAATCTTTTTGGTTTCAGATTCCAACATCCGCAGTATTTAGCTTTTATACAGTTTTTTTCCTTCCTTGAAGTCTGTTCTGCTCGTCTCGGAATCTCTCTGAACGAAACCTCCTGAATGGATTGTGGTGAATGTACATTGCGTAATTCACACTGTATAGCATTGTGTCCCTGTGGGCTCTGTCTGTGAGCCGTTGCGCGGTTCTGCCCACAGGGGGAGATGAGGAGCTTGTACAGGGCTCCACCCTCGGCTCCGCCCATGGCCCCTCCCACTACCGGAAGTATAATGTGCTGCAGCCTTGTGAGCCTGCCCTCAGTTCTTCTGGTCGCAGGCAGGCTCAGTTGTAAGTCTATTAAAACCACAGTTTACTTCCTATCGTGTCTCGAGTAAATTGATGGTCACATCATGGATCCCCTGAGTTCAATATTTTAAATGTAAAAACCTGAATGGAGTGGGCTGGCCCTGGGAAGTTTGAGGACAAAGGGGGCTAATTGTTGACTGGATAAAACTAGTTTCATCACAAAGGTCCCAAAACCTTTGAGGAGAAATTTCTGCAAATTGTTTCAAGGCAGTTGTTGGGACTGTAAAGTGTTTCCCCCATTAGTGGAGGCAACATTTGTCAAGCTGGAGCAAAAACCATTTCCATACTAATCTCTCCCATAGTTGGTCCGCGCTATCAAAACCCTTCTGCATCATTTCAGTTAGATTTGCCATGACTCAAGAACTCCTTTTGTCCATATCCGAGCTAAATCTGAGGGAGGAGTGGATTCCGATGTCTGCCCATCTTGCAGCCACCTTGCTGGATTGTTTTAAGAAAGTTTCTGCCACTTTTTCCTTAAAAATGTCAGTGTGCCCTGTACAATTTTGTTCAGGTGAATTTGTCCAGATGATGGATTGCTGTAATTTACAAAGTTTTGTTCTGCATGCAGTCCAGACAGGCCGTTCCATACATGAAAAAAACATTGGACATACGATAAATACACACAGTAAATACATCGACACACAAATCGGGTGACCATACGGACTGTAGTACTACTTAGCAGAGAGATCAGATCAGATCGTGGGCAGATCAGATCAGTCAGTAAGAGAGTCATTCAGGAGTCTGGTAACAGCGGGCAGAAGCTGTTTTCAATTAACCAGGTTACTGTCAATCTGCAGTGTTTGTGATGGAGATTAACCAGGTTACTGTTAACATGCAAAGGCAGTGATGGATATTAACCAGGTTACTGTTAACCTGCAGAGACAGTGATGGAGATTAACCAGGTTACTGTTAACATGCAAAGGCAGTGATGGAGATTAACCAGGTTACTGTTAACATGCAGAGTCAGTGATGGATATTAACCAGGTTACCGTTAACCTGCAGAGTCAGTGATGGAGATTAACCAGGTTACCATTAATCTGCAGAGATCCAGTCACAAACTGAACTCTCACAATGAATATTTGCTGATGTGGGAATGAATTATTTATGTCCTGGGACATTGAATAAAGTCACTTTGAATTCTTTTCACACAACAATCTGCAGGAGTTTTCAGTCCTTTGTTCGTCCTGAAGGTGAAGAATGTTGGAGCTGGGACAGGACACATCCCCATTTCATTACACTGTCCCCATCAACACTCCCAGGACAGGTACAGCACAGGGTTAGATACAGAGTAAAGCTCCCTCTACACTGTCCCCATCAACACTCCCAGGACAGGTACAGCACGGGGTTAGACACAGAGTAAAGCTCCCTCTACACTGTCCCCATCAAACACTCCCAGGACAGGTACAGCACGGGGTTAGATACACAGTAAAGCTCCGTCTACACTGTCCCCATCAACACTCCCAGGACAGGTACAGCACGGGGTTAGATACAGAGTAAAGCTCCCTCTACACTGTCCCCATCAAACACTCCCAGGACAGGTACAGCACGGGGTTAGATACAGAGTAAAGCTCCCTCTACACTGTCCCCATCAAACACTCCCAGGACAGGTACAGCACGGGATTAGATACACAGTAAAGCTCCGTCTACACTGTCCCCATCAACACTCCCAGGACAGGTACAGCACGGGGTTAGATACAGAGTAAAGCTCCCTCTACACTGTCCCCATCAACACTCCCAGGACAGGTACAGCACGGGGTTAGATACAGAGTAAAGCTCACTCTACACTGTCCCCATCAAACACTCCCAGGACAGGGACAACACAGGGTTAGATACAGAGTAAAGCTCCCTCTACACTGTCCCCATCAAACAGTCCCAGGACAGGTACAGCACGGGGTTAGATACAGAGTAAAGCTCCCTCTACACTGTCCCCATCAAACACTCCCAGGACAGGTACAGCACAGGGCTAGATACAGAGTAAAGCTCCCTCTACACTCTCCCCATCAACACTCCCAGGACAGGTACAGCACGGGGTTAGATACAGAGTAAAGCTCCCTCTACACTGTCCCCATCAAACACTCCCAGGACAGGTACAGCACGGGGTTAGATACAGAGTAAAGCTCACTCTACACTGTCCCCATCAAACACTCCCAGGACAGGTACAGCACGGAGTTAGATACAGAGTAAAGCTCCCTCTACACTGTCCCCATCAAACACTCCCAGGACAGGTACAGCACGGGGTTAGATACAGAGTAAAGCTCACTACACTGTCCCCATCAAACACTCCCAGGACAGGTACAGCACGGAGTTAGATACAGAGTTAAGCTCCCTTGTAGCCACCTAAGATGGACACTGGGCTACCAAAATGGAGAACTGCTAAGACTGTAGGGAGAAAACAGTCTTAGCCAGGACAAGCAGTTTGCAAAGGCTAATTAGCATTCTGCACGTATCAAAACTAGTTTATGGCCAGGTGCAAGATCTCAACCAAAGGTGTAAATAGCAAAACACTTTGCATAGTAATGAGGCAATCCAGATCTGGGCCCACACAATAGCAACATTTGAGTTTGAATGGATACTTTGAGTGGACGCCCAGACGAAACGGCACCAGAAGTATCCATCACAAAAGACCCTAGAGACCGCCCCAACCATCGAGAAGAGACCCTCAGATTGGGGGATTTGTAAGATATCGATTGGGAAATGACCCAATCGATACATGGCAGGTAGAGGCCCGCCCCGAAGAAGCACGGACATTGGGGGACCTATAAAGACATGGTTCTGTCTGTTGTGCTCCGGCTCCGTTGCTGTTTTGCTCCGGCCTCGCTGTCTGTTGTTGCTCCGGCTTGCTGTTGACTCCGGCCCAGAGCTGTTTTTGCTCCGGCTCCGCTTCTGACTCCGACTCCAGCCGTTGATCCTGTCTTCCATCACCAGCCATTGAGCACCAGCCATTGTTCAGTAAGTGCCAAAACGACGCTCGCTACGTGACCCCGGCATTGCTTATACTCTAGCCGACTATGAGTGAACAGAAGGTGCAGTCCAGAAAGGAACAAAGGCCTTGTCCCCTGACCTTGCTGGTTCCTACTTAGATAAGTATTTAGTCGTTTAAATAGTAGAAATAAGTATTAGTCTTTAGCGTATGCATGCGTATTTATTATATTTGTATAATAAATATCAATCGTTTGAACTTACTAATCGGTGTATAGTTTTATTACTTTGAACCTGACCTTGAAATACTTGTGAGGTGTCTAAATACGGCACCTGGCGACTCCGAGCTGAAAATACATACACAGAGCTGTAGTAGTGTTAAGCACACGGCCTTTAAACGGAGGCGTGTTAATACACTCCAATAAACGCGTAATACACTCAAGTAAAACGTGCAACACCCTCTACACAGTCCCCATCAAACACTCCCAGGTCAGGGACAACACAGTTTATTCTCTCTTTTTGATGTTCGATGCCCAGAATTGGATACAATCCTCCATCTAGGATCGAACTGGAGTTTTGTAAAGTTTCGTTATAATTTCCTTGCTTTGATTCTCTCCATCTCTGTCTAAAAGGCCCAGGATTCATTCAGGCTTTTGTGAATCATTTTGATCAACTGCTGGTTAAAGACAAGATTGGTTTCAGTGTGATTCCCCCCAAGGTTGAACAGCCTGGCTGTGGAATAATGACCAGTTGGGGGTGAGGGCTGCTGGTGGGGGAGTGGGGAATCAGAGTTGGTGAATCAGAGAACACCAAGGGAGCCCTGGGAGGGAGAAGGGCGGAGATTAAATCCAATGGGATGAGCAAGCAGAGCCTGGTTTAATGTGGAGTGAATGCTGAGGGCTGGAATGGGAGTGATTGCTGGGATATGGAAACACTGGGATTCCAATCACTGTGTGAGATTAATCACAATCCCTGAACTCCCAGCTCTGCTCATTTGCCAGGATTTACAGCATTACAATCTGTAAACAGGGTAAAGAGAAATGAGCAAAGCTGGATGTAATTACAGCCCTGACAGGCAGATCCATCAAAACAAAAAGGAGAAACATTGAAGGGACGACAGGAAACATCAACTGAGACTGAGACTCGGGGGCAGAGCGAGCGGAATCTGAAATCTCCCTCATTCATTGTCCATCTCCAGGGAACAACCACAGTCCTTTCACACTGAGAGAAAACGCAATCTAAAACTGCCCCAGCCCTGGCTCCGAGTCACTGAGTAAAGAACTGACATTGGTATAGCGCCTGGCATCTCCTCTGCTCAGCCCAAAGCTCTTCACAGTCAATGGAATCTCCTCAAAGTGTCGACACTGTTGGAATGTCTGAAGTTGTTGCTGTAAATTTAACCCTTTGTCTTGTGTTGGTTAATGTCCATCGATTCTCTCAGTTAGTAACCACTTGAAAGTTCCTAAAGTGTCCGACTCCACTATCACAGCAGGCAGTCCATTCCACACCCTAACCACTCTCTGAGTAAGGAACCTACCTGGGACATCCCGCCTATATCTCCCACCCTGAACCTTATAGTTATGCCCCCTTGTAACAGCTACATCCACCCGAGGAAATAGTCTATGAACATCCACTCTATCTATCCTCCTCATCATCTTATAAACCTCTATTAAGTCGCCTCTCATCCTCATCCGCTCCAAAGAGAAAAGCCCTAGCTCCCTCAACCTTTCCTCATCACAAATAGCAGAGGACCCAGAACTGATCCCTGTGGTACACCTGCTGGTAACTGGTCTCCAGTCTGAAAATTTTCCATCCACCACCACCCTCTGTCTTCTATGTGATAGCCAGTTACTTATCCAATTGGCCAAATTTCCCTCTATCCCACACCTCCTTACTTTCTTCATGAGCCAACCATGGGGGACCTTATCAAACGTCTTACTGAAATCCATGTATACGGCATCAACTACTCTACCTTCATCTACACACTTAGTTACCTCCTCAAAGAATTCAATCAAATTTGTGAGGCAAGACTTACCCTTCACAGATCCGTGTTGACTATCCCGGATTAAGCTGCATCTTTCCAAATGGCCATAAATCCTATCCTTCAGGACCTTTTCCATTAAATTACCACAACCGAAGTAAGGCTAACTGGCCTATAATTACCAGGGTCATTCCTATTCCATTTCTTGAACAGAGGAACAACATTCACCACTCTCCAGTCCTCTGGCACTATCCCCGTGGACAGTGAGGACCCAAAGATCAAAGCCAAAGGCTCTGCAATCTCATCCTTTGCCTCCCAAAGAATCCTTGGATATATCCCATCTGGCCCAGGAGACTTGTCGACCCTCAGGTTTTTCAAAATTGCTAATACATCCTTCCTCAGAACATCTACCTCCTCCAGCCTACCCGCCTGTATCACACTCTCATCCTCAAAAACATGGCCCCTCTCCTTTGTGAACACTGAAGAAAAGTATTCATTCAACGCCTCTCCTATCTCTTCTGACTCCATGCACAAGTTCCCACTACTGTCCTTGACCGGCCCTAACCTCACCCTGGTCATTCTTTTATTTCTCACATAAAAGTAAAAAGCCTTGGGGTTTTCCTTGATCTGACCCGCCAAGGACTTCTCATGACCCCTCCTAGCTCTCCCATGCCCTTTTTTAGTTCATTCCTTGCTACCTTGTAACCCTCAAGCGCCCCAACTGAACCTTGTTTTCTCATCCTTACATACGCTTCCTTTTTCCTCTTGACAAGACATTCAACCTCTTTTCCGACCCATGGTTCCCTCACACGGCCATTTCCTCCCTGCCTGACAGGGACATACCTATCAAGGACACGCAGTATTTGTTCCTTGAACAAACTCCACTTTTCATTTGTGCCTTTCCCTGACAGTTTCTGTTCCCATCTCATGCTCCCTAATTCTTGCCTAATCGCATCATAATTACCCCTCCCCCAATTATAAACCTTGCCCTGCCGTATGGCCCTATCCCTCTCCATTGCAATAGTGAAAGACACCGAATTGTGGTCACTATCTCCAAAGTGCTCTCCCACAAACAAATCTAACACTTGGCCCGGTTCATTACCCAGTACCAAATCCAATGTGGCCCCACCTCCTGTCGGCCTATCCACATATTGTGTCAGGAAACCCTCCTGCACACACTGTACAAAAACTGCCCCGTCCAAACTGTTCGACCAAAAGAGGTTCCAATCAATATTTGGAAAGTTAAAGTCACCCATTACAACTACCCTGAGACCTCCACACCTATCCATAATCTGTTTTGCAATTTCATCCTCCACATCTCTATTACTATTTGGGGGCCTATAGAAAACTCCTAACAATGTGACCGCCCCTTTCCTATTTCTAACTTCGGCCCATATTACCTCAGTAGGCAGATCCCCCTCGAACTGCCTTTCTGCAGCCGTTTTACCACCTTCCCTACTCTTACTGAAACATCTATATTCTGGAACTTCCAACAACCATTCCTGTCCCTGTTCCAACCATGTCTCCGTAAGTCCACAGTAACATAGTCCCAGGTACCAATCCACGCTCCATGTTCATCAACTTTATTCCGAATGCTCCTTGCATTGAAGTAGACACACTTCAACCCAACTGCCTGTCTGCCGGTACACTCCTGCAACCTTGATACCCTCCTCAGTACCTCACTACTCTCAACACTGGCTTCTGGACTACAGCTCGTTTTCCCATCCCCCTGACAAATTAGTTTAAACCCCCCCAAAGAGCCGTAGCAAATTTCCCTCCCAGGATATTGGTGCCCCTCTGGTTCAGGTGCAAACCGTCCTGTCTGTACAGGTCCCAACTTCCCCAGAATGAGCTCCAATTATCCACGTAACTGAAACCCTCCCTCCTACACCATCTCTGCAGCCTACGTGTTTATCTGCACTCTCTCCCTGTTCCTCACCTCACTAGCACGTGGCACCGGCAACAAACCAGAGATGACAACATGGTTTGTCCTGGCTCTCAGCTTCCACCCTAGCTCCTTAAACTCCTGTTTTAAATCCCCGTCCCTTCTCTTACCTATGTCATTGGTACCGATGTGTCCCATGACTTGTGACTGTTCCCCCTTCCCTTAAGGATTCTGAAAAAAAAGTCTGAGACGTCACGGACCCTGGCACCCGGGAGGCAACATGCCATCCGTGAGTCTCTTTCGTTGCCACAGAACCGTCTACCTGTCCCTCTAACTATCGAGTCCCCAATAACTATTGCTCTCCTGCTCTCCCTCCTTCCCTTCTGAGCCACAGGGACGGACTCAGTGCTGGAGATCCATTCACCGTGACCTACCCCTGGGAGGTCGTCCCCCTCAACAGTATCCAAAACGGTATACTTGTTACTGAGGGGAACGACCACAGAGGATCCCTGCACTGACTGCTTCCTCCCAGCCCCTCTCACCATCACCCATCTGTCTTGATTCTTCGGAGTAACCACGTCCCTGAAGCTACTATCACCACCTCTGCCTCCCGAATGATCCGAAGTTCATCCAGCTCCAGCTCCAGTTCCCTAACACGGTTTTTGAGGAGCTGGAGTTGGCTGCACTTCCCACAGGTGAAATCAGCAGGGACACTGACAGCGTCCCTCACCTCAAACATTCTGCAGGAGGAACATTGTACTGCCTTCCCTGACATCCCCTCTAGATAAAATAAGAAAAAGAAAGAAAGAGCTTCCCTGATATTCACTCTACCCCTTGGGTTAGAGGAGGTGGAAGGGTGGGGGACACTACAAGTGTAGTGTCTAGGGTTTAGGACCCACCCAACTTAAATACAGGTAAAAATAAAACACTTAACGAGCAACCACTGCACCCTGCACAAGAACAGAAATCAGCTGTTATGGGCCCGCGCAAACAATTTAAATCTTTACTACTTACCCAGCAGTCACTCTGTCCTCACTCCGACCGGATTCAGCTGGAAACTCCCAACAGTAAGTTTTTATAAAATTTACTCCTCTTCTCAGCAAGCACTCACTCAGCAACCACTGAGCCCCACACAATAACACCTCTGGGACAAGAAAAACTACTTACCAGTCACCAGCCAATCACTTACCTGCTGGCTGTGATGTCACGGTTCAACTTCTTTCTACTTCTACCTGCCCTCGAGTCTCCCTCTTGATCTTTACTCGGCTGGGATCCTTACAGTGAATGTGTTTTTTGGGTAAGTGGAGGAGGTAGGGAGGGAAACACTAAAGAAATGTTTGGGGTTTAACTGTCACTTGACAACAGCTCCTCCACAAACCACCTTCTAGATACAGTGACAGCAATGCACTGAAGCAACGTTTCCCCACAACAGCCTATCAGCAACTCCGCTCTGCTGCCCTCTGCTGGATGCTTGCCTTCACTTGAACACGAAGGGTGTCTTACTCAGGTACACCTTCTGGATACAGTGGCCGCAAATTTGCCCCGCAACAGCCAAACAGCAGCTCTGCTCTGCTACCCTCTGCTGGAGGGCTTTAGCAAAGGTTGTTACCATGACCGGTACAGGCTTGGAGGACTGAAGCGCCTGTTCCTCTGCTGTATTGTTCTTTATTCAACGCAGCATTAACATGGACAGGGTACACCAACGCAGCATTAACATGGACAGGGTACACCAACGCAGCACTAACATGGACAGGGCACACCAACGCAGCATTAACATGGACAGGGTACACCAACGCAGCACTAACATGGACAGGGTACACTAACGCAGCATTAACATGGACAGGGTACACCAACGCAGCATTAACATGGACAGGGTACACCAACGCAGCATTAACATGGACAGGGTACACCGACGCAGCATTAACATGGACAGGACAAACGCAGCATTAACATGGACAGGGTACACCAACGCAGCATTAACATGGACAGGACACACGCAGCATTAACATGGACAGGGTACACCAACGCAGCATTAACATGGACAGGGTACACCAACGCAGCATTAACATGGACAGGGTACACCAACGCAGCATTAACATGGACAGGTTACACCAACGCAGCATTAACATGGACAGGGTACACCAACGCAGCATTAACATGGACAGGTTACACCAACGCAGCATTAACATGGACAGGGTACACCAATGCAGCATTAACATGGACAGGATACACCAACGCAGCATTAACATGGACAGGGTACACCAACGCAGCACTAACATGGACAGGATACACCAACGCAGCATTAACATGGACAGGGTACACCAACGCAGCATTAACATGGACAGGGTACACCAACGCAGCATTTACATGGACAGGGTACACCAACGCAGCACTAACATGGACAGGGTACACCAACGCAGCATTAACATGGACAGGGTACACCAATGCAGCATTAACATGGACAGGGTACACCAACGCAGCACTAACATGGACAGGATACACCAACGCAGCATTAACATGGACAGGGTACACCAACGCAGCATTAACATGGACAGGGTACACCAACGCAGCATTAACATGGACAGGGTACACCAACGCAGCACTAACATGGACAGGATACACCAACGCAGCATTAACATGGACAGGGTACACCAACGCAGCATTAACATGGACAGGGTACACCAACGCAGCACTAACATGGACAGGATACACCAACGCAGCATTAACATGGACAGGGTACACCAACGCAGCATTAACATGGACAGGGTACACCAACGCAGCATTTACATGGACAGGGTACACCAACGCAGCACTAACATGGACAGGGTACACCAACGCAGCATTAACATGGACAGGGTACACCAATGCAGCATTAACATGGACAGGGTACACCAACGCAGCACTAACATGGACAGGATACACCAACGCAGCATTAACATGGACAGGGTACACCAACGCAGCATTAACATGGACAGGGTACACCAACGCAGCATTAACATGGACAGGGTACACCAACGCAGCACTAACATGGACAGGATACACCAACGCAGCATTAACATGGACAGGGTACACCAACGCAGCATTAACATGGACAGGATACACCAACGCAGCATTAACATGGACAGGGTACACCAACGCAGCATTAACATGGACAGGGTACACCAACGCAGCATTAACATGGACAGGGTACACCAACGCAGCATTAACATGGACAGGGTACACCACCGCAGCATTAACATGGACAGGGTACACAAACGCAGCATTAACATGGACAGGGTACACCAACGCAACATTAACATGGAAAGGGTACACCAACGCAGCATTAACATGGACAGGGTACACCAACGCAGCATTAACATGGACAGGGTACACCAACGCAGCATTAACATGGACAGGGTACACCAACGCAGCATTAACATGGACAGGGTACACCAACGCAGCATTAACATGGACAGGACTAACGCAGCATTAACATGGACAGGGTACACCAACGCAGCATTAACATGGACAGGGTACATCAACGCAGTATTAACATGGACAGGGTACACCAACGCAGCATTAACATGGACAGGACTAACGCAGCTTTAACATGGACAGGGTACACCAACGCAGCATTAACATGGACAGGGTACACCAACGCAGCATTAACATGGACAGGGTACACCAACGCAGCATTAACATGGACAGGATACACCAATGCAGCATTAACATGGACAGGGTACACCAATGCAGCATTAACATGGACAGGGTACACCAACGCAGCATTAACATGGACAGAACAAACGCAGCATTAACATGGACAGGGTACACCAACGCAGCATTAACATGGACAGGGTACACCAACGCAGCATTAACATGGACAGGACTAACGCAGCATTAACATGGACAGGGTACACCAACGCAGCATTAACATGGACAGGGTACACCAACGCAGCATTAACATGGACAGGGTACACCAACGCAGTATTAACATGGACAGGGTACACCAACGCAGCATTAACATGGACAGAACAAACGCAGCATTAACATGGACAGGGTACACCAACGCAGCATTAACATGGACAGGGTACACCAACGCAGCAATAACATGGACAGGGTACACCAACGCAGCATTAACATGGACAGGGTACACCAACGCAGCATTAACATGGACAGGGTACACCAACGCAGCATTAACATGGACAGGGTACATCAACGCAGCACTAACATGGACAGGGCACACCAACGCAGCATTAACATGGACAGGGTACACCAACGCAGCACTAACATGGACAGGGTACACTAACGCAGCATTAACATGGACAGGGTACACCAACGCAGCATTAACATGGACAGGGTACACCGACGCAGCATTAACATGGACAGGACAAACGCAGCATTAACATGGACAGGGTACACCAACGCAGCATTAACATGGACAGGACACACGCAGCATTAACATGGACAGGGTACACCAACGCAGCATTAACATGGACAGGGTACACCAACGCAGCATTAACATGGATAGGGTACACCAACGCAGCATTAACATGGACAGGGTACACCAATGCAGCATTAACATGGACAGGGTACACCAACGCAGCATTAACATGGACAGGTTACACCAACGCAGCATTAACATGGACAGGGTACACCAATGCAGCATTAACATGGACAGGGTACACCAACGCAGCACTAACATGGACAGGATACAGCAACGCAGCATTAACATGGACAGGGTACACCAACGCAGCATTAACATGGACAGGGTACACCAACGCAGCATTAACATGGACAGGGTACACCAACGCAGCACTAACATGGACAGGATACACCAACGCAGCATTAACATGGACAGGGTACACCAACGCAGCATTAACATGGACAGGATACACCAACGCAGCATTAACATGGACAGGGTACACCAACGCAGCATTAACATGGACAGGGTACACCAACGCAGCATTAACATGGACAGGGTACACCAACGCAGCATTAACATGGACAGGGTACACCACCGCAGCATTAACATGGACAGGGTACACCAACGCAGCATTAACATGGACAGGGTACACCAACGCAACATTAACATGGAAAGGGTACACCAACGCAGCATTAACATGGACAGGGTACACCAACGCAGCATTAACATGGACAGGGTACACCAACGCAGCATTAACATGGACAGGGTACACCAACGCAGCATTAACATGGACAGGGTACACCAACGCAGCATTAACATGGACAGGGTACACCAACGCAGCATTAACATGGACAGGGTACACCAATGCAGCATTAACATGGACAGGGTACACCAACGCAGCACTAACATGGACAGGATACACCAACGCAGCATTAACATGGACAGGGTACACCAACGCAGCATTAACATGGACAGGGTACACCAACGCAGCATTAACATGGACAGCGTACACCAACGCAGCACTAACATGGACAGGATACACCAACGCAGCATTAACATGGACAGGGTACACCAACGCAGCATTAACATGGACAGGATACACCAACGCAGCATTAACATGGACAGGGTACACGAACGCAGCATTAACATGGACAGGGTACACCAACGCAGCATTAACATGGACAGGGTACACCAACGCAGCATTAACATGGACAGGGTACACCACCGCAGCATTAACATGGACAGGGTACACCAACGCAGCATTAACATGGACAGGGTACACCAACGCAACATTAACATGGAAAGGGTACACCAACGCAGCATTAACATGGACAGGGTACACCAACGCAGCATTAACATGGACAGGGTACACCAACGCAGCATTAACATGGACAGGGTACACCAACGCAGCACTAACATGGACAGGATACACCAACGCAGCATTAACATGGACAGGGTACACCAACGCAGCATTAACATGGACAGGGTACACCAACGCAGCATTAACATGGACAGGGTACACCAACGCAGCATTAACATGGACAGGACTAACGCAGCATTAACATGGACAGGGTACACCAACGCAGCATTAACATGGACAGGGTACATCAACGCAGTATTAACATGGACAGGGTACACCAACGCAGCATTAACATGGACAGGACTAACGCAGCTTTAACATGGACAGGGTACACCAACGCAGCATTAACATGGACAGGGTACACCAACGCAGCATTAACATGGACAGGGTACACCAACGCAGCATTAACATGGACAGGGTACACCAACGCAGCAATAACATGGACAGGGTACACCAACGCAGCATTAACATGGACAGGGTACACCAACGCAGCATTAACATGGACAGGGTACACCAACGCAGCATTAACATGGACAGGGTACATCAACGCAGCATTAACATGGACAGGGTACACCAACGCAGCACTAACATGGACAGGGCACACCAACGCAGCATTAACATGGACAGGGTACACCAACGCAGCACTAACATGGACAGGGTACACTAACGCAGCATTAACATGGACAGGGTACACCAACGCAGCATTAACATGGACAGGGTACACCAACGCAGCATTAACATGGACAGGGTACACCGACGCAGCATTAACATGGACAGGACAAACGCAGCATTAACATGGACAGGGTACACCAACGCAGCATTAACATGGACAGGACACACGCAGCATTAACATGGATAGGGTACACCAACGCAGCATTAACATGGACAGGGTACACCAACGCAGCATTAACATGGATAGGGTACACCAACGCAGCATTAACATGGACAGGGTACACCAATGCAGCATTAACATGGACAGGGTACACCAACGCAGCATTAACATGGACAGGTTACACCAACGCAGCATTAACATGGACAGGGTACACCAATGCAGCATTAACATGGACAGGGTACACCAACGCAGCACTAACATGGACAGGATACACCAACGCAGCATTAACATGGACAGGGTACACCAACGCAGCATTAACATGGACAGGGTACACCAACGCAGCATTAACATGGACAGGGTACACCAACGCAGCACTAACATGGACAGGATACACCAACGCAGCATTAACATGGACAGGGTACACCAACGCAGCATTAACATGGACAGGATACACCAACGCAGCATTAACATGGACAGGGTACACCAACGCAGCATTAACATGGACAGGGTACACCAACGCAGCATTAACATGGACAGGGTACACCAACGCAGCATTAACATGGACAGGGTACACCACCGCAGCATTAACATGGACAGGGTACACCAACGCAGCATTAACATGGACAGGGTACACCAATGCAGCATTAACATGGACAGGACACACCAACGCAGCATTAACATGGACAGGGCACACCAACGCAACATTAACATGGAAAGGGTACACCAACGCAGCATTAACATGGACAGGGTACACCAACGCAGCATTAACATGGACAGGGTACACCAACGCAGCATTAAGATGGACAGGGTACACCAACGCAGCATTAACATGGACAGGGTACACCAACGCAGCATTAACATGGACAGGGTACACCAACGCAGCATTAACATGGACAGGGTACACCAACGCAGCATTAACATGGACAGGACTAACGCAGCATTAACATGGACAGGGTACACCAACGCAGCATTAACATGGACAGGGTACATCAACGCAGTATTAACATGGACAGGGTACACCAACGCAGAATTAACATGGACAGGACTAACGCAGCTTTAACATGGACAGGGTACACCAACGCAGCATTAACATGGACAGGGTACACCAACGCAGCATTAACATGGACAGGGTACACCAACGCAGCATTAACATGGACAGGGTACACCAACGCAGCATTAACATGGACAGGGTACACCAACGCAGCACTAACATGGACAGGATACACCAATGCAGCATTAACATGGACAGGGTACACCAATGCAGCATTAACATGGACAGGGTACACCAACGCAGCATTAACATGGACAGAACAAACGCAGCATTAACATGGACAGGGTACACCAACGCAGCATTAACATGGACAGGGTACACCAACGCAGCATTAACATGGACAGGACTAACGCAGCATTAACATGGACAGGGTACACCAACGCAGCATTAACATGGACAGGGTACACCAACGCAGCATTAACATGGACAGGGTACACCAACGCAGTATTAACATGGACAGGGTACACCAACGCAGCATTAACATGGACAGAACAAACGCAGCATTAACATGGACAGGGTACACCAACGCAGCATTAACATGGACAGGGTACACCAACGCAGCAATAACATGGACAGGGTACACCAACGCAGCATTAACATGGACAGGGTACACCAACGCAGCATTAACATGGACAGGGTACACCAACGCAGCATTAACATGGATAGGGTACACCAACGCAGCATTAACATGGACAGGGTACACCAACGCAGCATTAACATGGACAGGGTACACCAACGCAGCATTAACATGGACAGGGTACACCAACGCAGCATTAACATGGACAGTTTACACCAACGCAGCATTAACATGGACAGGGTACACCAACGCAGCATTAACATGGACAGGGTACACCAACGCAGCATTAACATGGACAGGGTACACCAACGCAGCATTAACATGGACAGGGTACACCAACGCAGCATTAACATGGACAGGGTACACCAACGCAGCATTAACATGGACAGGGTACACCAATGCAGCATTAACATGGACAGGGTACACCAATGCATCATTAACATGGACAGGGTACACCAACGCAGCATTTACATGGACAGGATACACCAACGCAGCATTAACATGGACAGGGTACACCAACGCAGCATTAACATGGACAGGGTACACCAATGCAGCATTAACATGGACAGGACGCACCAACGCAGCATTAACATGGACAGGGTACACCAATGCAGCATTAACATGGACAGGACGCACCAATGCAGCATTAACAGGGACAGGCCGCGCCAATGCAGCATTAACAGGGACAGGCCGCGCCAATGCAGCATTAACAAGGACATGACGCGCCAATGCAGCACTAACATGGACAGGACGCGCCAATGCAGCACTAACATGGACAGGACGCGCCAACGCAGCATTAACATGGACAAGACGCGCCAATGCAGCACTAACATGGACAGGCCGCGCCAATGCAGCATTAACAAGGACATGACGTGCCAATGCAGCATTAACAAGGTCATGACGCGCCAATGCAGCACTAACATGGACAGGCCGCGCCAATGCAGCATTAACAAGGACATGACGCGCCAATGCAGCATTAACAAGGACATGACGCGCCAATGCAGCATTATCCTGGACAGGACGCGCCAATGCAACATTAACATGGACAGGACGCGCCAATGCAACATTAACATGGACAGGACGCGCCAATGCAACATTAACATGGACAGGGCACACCAATGCAGCATTAACAAGGACAGGACAGATGCAACATTAACATGGACAGGGCACACCAATGCAGCATTAACAAGGACAGGACAGATGCAGCATTAACATGGACAGGGCACACCAATGCAGCATTAACAGGGACAGGACACACCAACGCAGCATTAACATGGACAGGGTACACCAACGCAGCATTAACATGGACAGGACGTGCCAACGCAGCATTAACATGGACAGGTACACCAACGCAGCATTAACAGGGACAGGGCACACCAATGCAGCATTAACATGGACAGGGCACACCAATGCAGCATTAACATGGACAGGGCACACCAACGCAGCATTAACATGGACAGGGTACGCCAACGCAGCATTAACATGGACAGGGTACACCAACGCAGCATTAACATGGACAGGGTACACCAATGCAGCATTAACATGGACAGGGTACACCAACGCAGCATTAACATGGACAGGGTACACCAACGCAGCATTAACGTGGACAGGGTACACCAACGCAGCATTAACATGGACAGGGTACACCAACGCAGCATTAACATGGACAGGACACACCAACGCAGCATTAACATGGACAGGGTACACCAACGCAGCATTAACATGGACAGGGTACACCAACGCAGCATTAACATGGACAGGCCGCGCCAATGCAGCATTAACATGGACAGGGTACACCAACGCAGCATTAACATGGACAGGGTACACCAACGCAGTATTAACATGGACAGGACACACGAACGCAGCATTAACATGGACAGGGTACACCAACGCAGCATTAACATGGACAGGCCGCGCCAATGCAGCATTAACAAGGACAGGACGCGCCAATGCAGCATTAACATGGACAGGACGCGCCAATGCAGCATTAACAAGGACAGGACGCGCCAATGCAGCATTAACAAGGACAGGACGTGCCAATGCAGCATTAACAGGGACAGGCCGCGCCAATGCAGCATTAACAAGGACAGGACGCGCCAATGCAGCATTAACATGGACAGGACGCGCCAATGCAGCATTAACACGGACAGGACGCGCCAATGCAGCACTAACATGGACAGGACGCGCCAATGCAGCACTAACATGGACAGGACGCGCCAATGTAGCATTAACATGGACAGGACGCGCCAATGCAGCACTAACATGGACAGGCCGCGCCAATGCAGCATTAACAAGGACATGACGCGCCAATGCAGCATTAACAAGGACAGGACGCACCAATGCAGCATTAACAAGGACAGGACGCGCCAATGCAGCATTAACAAGGTCAGGACGCGCCAATGCAGCATTAACATGGACAGGGCACGAAAAATGCAGAATTAACCTGGACAGGATGTGCCAATGCAACATTAACATGGACAGGACGCGCCAATGCAACATTAACATGGACAGGACGCGCCAATGCAACATTAACATGGACAAGGCACACCAATGCAGCATTAACAAGGACAGGACAAACGCAACATTAACATGGACAGGGCACACCAATGCAGCATTAACAAGGACAGGACAGATGCAGCATTAACATGGACAGGGCACACCAATGCAGCATTAAAAGGGACAGGGCACACCAACGCAGCATTAACATGGACAGGGCACACCAACGCAGCATTAACATGGACAGGTACACCAACGCAGCATTAACATGGACAGGACACGTCAATGCAGCATTAACATGGACAGGGCACACCAACGCAGCATTAACATGGACAGGGCACACCAACGCAGCATTTACATGGACAGGGTACGCCAACGCAGCATTAACATGGACAGGGTACACCAACGCAGCATTAACATGGACAGGGTACACCAACGCAGCATTAACATGGGCAGGGTACACCGACGCAGCATTAACATGGACAGGGTACACCAACCAATCCTAGGATAAATCCTATCCGGCCCTGGGAACTTATCTATTTTCACACTTTCCAGAATCGCTAACACCTCCTCCTTATCAACCTCAAGCCCTTCTAGTCTAGTAGCCTATATCTCAGTATTCTCCTCGACATCTTTGTCTTTTCCTGTGTGAATACTGATGAAAAATACTCATTTAGCACCTCTCCTATCTCCTCGGACTCTACGCACAACTTCCCACTACTGTCCTTGACTGGCCCTACTCTTATGAGGCGAGTGTAACACAGACCTCAGTCCCAGAGACTCACTGCAATGGATGGAGTCACATTTCTGTCGCTCCCTCTCCCGTTTCTCAAATGTCCGTCTTGTCTCCAGGTTCAGTCACCCACCTGTGTTACTGTCCCCCACAGTGACACAGCCCCTCACACAGAGCACCCCGGGGTCTGTCCCCCACAGTAACACAGCCCCTCACACAGAGCACTCCGGGGTCTGTCCTTTACCCCCACAGTGACACAGCCCCTCACACAGAGCACCCCGGGGTCTGTCCTTTACCCCCACAGTGACACAGCCCCTCACACAGAGCTCCCCGGGGTCTGTCCCCCACAGTGACACAGCCCCTCACACAGAGATCCCCGGGGCCTGTCCTTTACCCCCACAGTGACAGAGCCCCTCACACAGAGCACCCCGGGGTCTGTCCTTTACCCCCACAGTAACACAGCCCCTCACACAGAGCTCCCCGGGGTCTGTCCTTTACCCCCACAGTGACACAGCCCCTCACACAGAGCACCCCGGGGTCTGTCCTTTACCCCCACAGTGACACAGCCCCTCACACAGAGCACCCCGGGGTCTGTCCCCCACAGTGACACAGCCCCTCACACAGAGCACCCCGCTGTCTGTCCTTTACCCCCACAGTGACACAGCCCCTCACACAGAGCACCCCGGGGTCTGTCCCCCACAGTGACAGAGCCCCTCACACAGGCATTCCTGCCTCAGGATGAAAGATTAAACCCCGGCTCAGGCTGCCCCCAGGGTGAAAAGCTTCAACACTTCAACTCCCTCCAACACCCGGCACAACATTATTCTCCATCGTCTGTGGAAATGGACATTGAGGTTTGGCTGTTAAATATTTATATCCTGTGGGCCGATTAAAGATTCTCACACACCACATTAATTCACCAAACATTGGAATGAAGAGGCAGTTTATACGGTGACATTAGCATCAGGGTTTATATATTCCACACCCATTGATAATCAGAATCAATTATTTCACATCAATGTTCAGCACAGGATTATTTTGCTGCAGTTTGAGCTGTTGGCATTTTGAAACATTCATTCTGGGGATGTGGGCACCCCGGGTAAGGGTGGCATTAACTCTGCCACCCTGGCTGGGTGGGGTGGGGGGGGGGGGGGGGGGGGGGGGTCCATCACACTTTCAAATAACATCCGGTTAACCCTTCACTGTCCAGAGACGGTCCAAAGCCCCTCACAGCCAATCAAATCGTTGTGAACAGCAATAACAACTTATATTTATATTAATAATAATCTTTATTGTCACAAGTAGATGTACATTAACACTGCAATGAAGTTACTGTGAAAAGCCCCTAGTCACCACATTCTGGCCGCCTGTTCGGGTACACAGAGGGAGAATTCAGAATGTCTAAATTACCTAACAGCACGTCTTTCAGGACTGACACGATACAATTTGTTTTATTCATTCAGAGGATGTCTTCACATTGAGGATACCCTCCATCGTGTTGTGTGGCATTACCACCGTGCTAAATGGGATCGGCTTTGAACAGATCCAGCAACTCAGGACTGGGTGTCCATGAGGTGCTGTGGGCCATCAGCAGCAGCAGAATTGGATTCAACCACAATCTAACCTCATGGCCCAGCATATCCCCCATTCTACCATTACCACCCAGCCAGGGGACCAAACCTGGTTCAATGAAGAGAGCAGGAGAGCTTGCCAGGAGCAACACCAGGCAGACCGAAACATGGGGTGTCAGCCTGGTGAAGCTACAACACAGGACTGTGAGCCAAACAGCATAAGCAGCAAGTAATAGGCAGAGCTCAGCAATTCCACAACAAACAGATCAGATCTAAGCTCTGCAGTCCTGCCACATCCAGCCGTGAATGGTGGGGGACAATTAAACAACTCACTGCAGGAGGAGGCTCCACAAATATCCCCATCCTCAATGATGGAGGAGCCCAGCCCACTGTGCAATGGACAAGGCTGAAGCATCCGCAACAAGCTTCAGCCAGAAGTGCCGAGTGGATGATCCATCTCGGTCTCCTCCGGAGGTCCCCAGCATCACAGATTCAGTCTTCAGCCAATACGATTCACTCCACGTGATATCAAGAAACAGCTGAAGGCACTGGATATTGCAAAGGCTATGGACCCTGACAATTTCCCAGCAATAGTACTGAAGACTTGTTCTCCAGAACTTGCCGCACCCCGAGCCAAGCTGTTCCAGTACAGCTACAACACTGGCATCTACCCAGCAATGTGGAATTGCCCAGGTGTGTCCTGGACACAAGAAACAGGACAAATCCTGTTTAGCTCACTCGGCTAAATCGTTGCCTTTTAAAGCAAGCCAAGCAGGCCAGCAGCACGGTTCGATTCCCGGACAGGCGCCGGAATGTGGCGACTAGGGGCTTTTCACAGTAACTTCATTGAAGCCTACTCGTGACAATAAGCGATTTTCATTTTCATTTCATTTTCAAATCCAACCCAGCCAATTACCGCCCTATCAGTCAACTCAATTTATCTTTATTGTCACAAGTAGGCTTGCATTAACACTGCAATGAAGTTACTGTGAAAAGCCCCTCATCACTGACGCCTGTTCGGGTACACAGAGGGAGAATTCAGAATGTGCAATTCACCTAACAGCACGTCTTTCGGGACTTGGAGGAGGAAACCGGAGCACCCGGAGGAAACCCCTGCAGACACGGGGAGAACGTGCAGACTCCACACAGACAGTGACCCAAGCCGGGAATTGAACCTGGGATCCTGGCGCTGTGAAGCAACAGTGCTAACTACTGTGCTACCTTAAAGGGCTCATCCGGGTCTCTCCATCATCAGCAAATTGTGGAGATGCGGGTGTTGGATGGGGTGACCACAGTAAGAAGTCTTACAACACCAGGTTGAAGTCCAACAGGTTTGTTTCAAATATGAGCTTTCGGAGCACTGCTCCTTCCTCAGGTGAATGAAGAGGTTTGTTCCAGAAACATCGATATAGACAAATTCAGAGATGCCAGACAATGCTTAGAATGCGAGGATTTGCAGGTAATTCAGTCTTTAATAGCCAAGTTCCGCACACATGAGTGAAATGAAAATGAAATGAAAATCGCTTATTGTCACGAGTAGGCTTCAATGAAGTTACTGTGAAAAGCCCCTAGTCGCCACATTCCGGCGCCTGTCCGGGGAGTGCGGCCTCAACCGGGACCTGGGATTCATGTCGCATTTCATTCATCCCCCACCATCTGGCCTGGGATGCGAAATCCTACCAACTGTCCTGGCTTGAGGCAATTCACACCTCTTTAACCTGGGGTTACCCCATCTCTGGAACTTTAATGAGGAAGGAGCAGTGCTCCGAAATCTAGTGTTTGAAACAAACCTGTTGGACTTTAACCTGGTGTTGTCAGACTTCTTACAGTGCTCACCCCAGTCCAACGCCGGCTGTGTCTCTGGGTGCAGTGTCTCTGGGTGCAGTGGACAGTGTCTCTGGCTGCAGTGGACAGTGTCTCTGGGTGCAGTGGGCAGTGTCTCTGGGAGCAGTGGGCAGTGTCTCTGGGAGCAGTGGACAGTGTCTCTGGCTGCAGTGGACAGTGTCTCTGGGTGCAGTGGGCAGTGTCTCTGGGTGCAGTGGACAGTGTCTCTGGGTGCAGTGGGCATTGTCTCTGGGTGCAGTGGGCAGTGTCTCTGGGTGCAGTGGGCAGTGTCTCTGGGAGCAGTGGGCAGTGTCTCTGGGAGCAGTGGACAGTGTCTCTGGCTGCAGTGGACAGTGTCTCTGGGTGCAGTGGGCAGTGTCTCTGGGAGCAGTGGGCAGTGTCTCTGGGTGCAGTGGGCAGTGTCTCTGGGTGCAGTGGACAGTGTCTCTGGCTGCAGTGGACAGTGTCTCTGGGTGCAGTGGACAGTGTCTCTGGCTGCAGTGGACAGTGTCTCTGGGTGCAGTGGGCAGTGTCTCTGGGTGCAGTGGGCAGTGTCTCTGGGTGCAGTGGGCAGTGTCTCTGGGTGCAGTGTACAGTGTCTCTGGCTGCAGTGGACAGTGTCTCTGGGTGCAGTGGACAGTGTCTCTGGCTGCAGTGGGCAGTGTCTCTGGGTGCAGTGGACCATGTCTCTGGGTGCAGTGGGCAGTGTCTCTGGGTGCAGTGGACAGTGTCTCTGGGTGCAGTGGACAGTGTCTCTGGCTGCAGTGGGCAGTGTCTCTGGGTGCAGTGGACCATGTCTCTGGGTGCAGTGGACAGTGTCTCTGGCTGCAGTGGACAGTGTCTCTGGGAGCAGTGGGCAGTGTCTCTGGGTGCAGTGGGCAGTGTCTCTCGGTGCAGTGGGCAGTGTCTCTGGGTGCAGTGGGCAGTGTCTCTGGGTGTAGTGGACAGTGTCTCTCGGTGCAGTGGGCAGTGTCTCTGGGTGCAGTGGGCAGTGTCTCTCGGTGCAGTGGACAGTGTCTCTGGGTGCAGTGGGCAGTGTCTCTGGATGCAGTGGACAGTGTCTCTGGGTGCAGTGGGCAGTGTCTCTGGGTGCAGTAGGCAGTGTCTCTGGGTGCAGTGGACATTGTCGCTGGGTGCAGTGGACAGTGTCTCTGGGTGCAGTGGGCAGTGTCTCTCGGTGCAGTGGGCAGTGTCTCTGGGTGCAGTGGGCAGTGTCTCTGGCTGCAGTGGGCAGTGTCTCTGGGAGCAGTGGACAGTGTCTCTGGGTGCAGTGGGCAGTGTCACTGGGTGCAGTGGGCAGTGCCTCTGGGTGCAGTGGGCAGTGTCTCTGGGTGCAGTGGGCAGTGTCTCTGGGTGTAGTGGACAGTGTCTCTGGGTGCAGTGGACAGTGTCTCTGGGTGCAGTGGGCAGTGTCTCTGGGTGCAGTGGACCATGTCTCTGGGTGCAGTGGACAGTGTCTCTGGGTGCAGTGGGCAGTGTCTCTGGGTGCAGTGGGCAGTGTCTCTGGGTGCAGTGGGCAGTGTGTCTGGGTGCAGTGGGCAGTGTCTCTGGCTGCAGTGGGCAGTGTCTCTGGGTGCAGTGGACCATGTCTCTGGGTGCAGTGGGCAGTGTCTCTGGGTGCTGTGGACAGTGTCTCTGGGTGCAGTGGACAGTGTCTCTGGGTGCAGTGGGCAGTGTCTCTGGGTGCAATGGGCAGTGTCTCTGGGTGCAGTGGGCAGTGTCTCTGGGTGCAGTGGGCAGTGTCTCTGGGTGCAGTGGGCAGTGTCTCTGGGTGCAGTGGGCAGTGTCTCTGGGTGCAGTGGACAGTGTCTCTGGGTGCAGTGGGCAGTGTCTCTGGGTGCAGTGGGCAGTGTCTCTGGCTGCAGTGGGCAGTGTCTCTGGGTGCAGTGGACAGTGTCTCTCTGTGCAGTGGACAGTATCTCTGTCTGCAGTGGGCAGTGTCTCTGGGTGCAGTGGACAGTGTCTCTGGGTGCAGTGGGCAGTGTCTCTGGGTGCAGTGGACAGTGTCTCTGGGTGCAGTGGACAGTGTCTCTGGGTGCAGTGGACAGTGTCTCTGGCTGCAGTGGGCAGTGTCTCTGGGTGCAGTGGACAGTGTCTCTATGTGCAGTGGACAGTATCTCTGTCTGCAGTGGGCAGTGTCTCTGGGTGCAGTGGACAGTGTCTCTGGGTGCAGTGGGCAGTGTCTCTGGGTGCAGTGGACAGTGTCTCTGGGTGTAGTGGACAGTGTCTCTGGGTGCAGTGGACAGTGTCTCTGGGTGCAGTGGGCAGTGTCACTGGGTGCAGTGGGCAGTGTCTCTGGGTGCAGTGGACAGTGTCTCTGGGTGCAGTGGGCAGTGTCTCTGGGTGCAGTGGACAGTGTCTCTGGGTGCAGTGGCAGTGTCTCTGGGTGCAGTGGGCAGTGTCTCTGGGTGCAGTGGACAGTGTCTCTGGGTGCAGTGGGCAGTGTCTCTGGGTGCAGTGGACAGTGTCTCTGGGTGCAGTGGGCAGTGTCTCTGGGTGCAGTGGGCAGTGTCTCTGGGTGCAGTGGGCAGTGTCTCTGGGTGCAGTGGGCAGTGTCTCTGGGTGCAGTGGGCAGTGTCTCTGGGTGCAGTGGGCAGTGTCTCTGGGTGCAGTGGGCAGTGTCTCTGGGTGCAGTGGACAGTGTCTCTGTGCAGTGGACAGTGTCTCTGGGTGCAGTGGGCAGTGTCTCTGGGTGCAGTGGGCAGTGTCTCTGGGTGCAGTGGACAGTGTCTCTGGGTGCAGTGGACAGTGTCTCTGGGTGCAGTGGGCAGTGTCTCTGGGTGCAGTGGGCAGTGTCTCTGGGTGCAGTGGACCAGTGTCTCTGGGTGCAGTGGGCAGAGTCTCTGGGTGCAGTGGGCAGTGTCTCTGGGTGCAGTGGGCAGTGTCTCTGGGTGCAGTGGGCAGTGTCTCTGGGTGCAGTGGGCAGTGTCTCTCGGTGCAGTGGGCAGTGTCTCTGGGTGCAGTGGGCAGTTTCTCTGGGTGCAGTGGGCAGTGTCTCTGGGTGCAGTGGGCAGTGTCTCTCGGTGCAGTGGGCAGTGTCTCTGGGTGCAGTGGGCAGTTTCTCTGGGTGCAGTGGACAGTGTCTCTGGGTGCAGTGGGCAGTGTCTCTGGGTGCAGTGGGCAGTGTCTCTGGGTGCAGTGGGCAGTGTCTCTGGGTGCAGTGGGCAGTGTCTCTGGGTGCAGTGGACAGTGTCTCTGTCTGCAGTGGGCAGTGTCTCTGGGTGCAGTGGGCAGTGTCTCTGGGTGCAGTGGACAGTGTCTCTGTCTGCAGTGGGCAGTGTCTCTGGGTGCAGTGGGCAGTGTCTCTGGCTGCAGTGGGCAGTGCCTCTGGGTGCAGTGGGCAGTGTCTCTCGATGCAGTGGACAGTGTCTCTGGGTGCAGTGGGCAGTGTCTCTGGATGCAGTGGACAGTGTCTCTGGGTGCAGTGGGCAGTGTCTCTGGGTGCAGTAGGCAGTGTCTCTGTCTGCAGTGGGCAGTGTCTCTGGGTGCAGTGGGCAGTGTCTCTCGGTGCAGTGGGCAGTGTCTCTGGGTGCAGTGGGCAGTGTCTCTGGGTGCAGTGGGCAGTGTCTCTGGGTGCAGTGGACAGTGTCTCTGGGTGCAGTGGACAGTGTCTCTGGTGCAGTGGCAGTGTCTCTGGGTGCAGTGGGCAGTGTCTCTGGGTGCAGTGGGCAGTGTCTCTGGGTGCAGTGGGCAGTGTCTCTGGGTGCAGTGGGCAGTGTCTCTGGGTGCAGTGGGCAGTGTCTCTGGGTGCAGTGGCAGTGTCTCTGGGTGCAGTGGGCAGTGTCTCTCGGTGCAGTGGACAGTGTCATCGGGTGCAGTGGACAGTGTCTCTGGGTGCAGTGGGACAGTGTCTCTGGGTGCAGTGGGCAGTGTCTCTGGGTGCAGTGGGCAGTGTCTCTGGGTGCAGTGGGCAGTGTCCATCGGTGCAGTGGGCAGTGTCTCTGGGTGCAGTGGACAGTGTCTCTGGGTGCAGTGGACAGTGTCTCTGGGTGCAGTGGGCAGTGTCTCTGGGTGCAGTGGACAGTGTCTCTGGGTGCAGTGGACAGTGTCTCTGGGTGCAGTGGCAGTGTCTCTGGGTGCAGTGGGCAGTGTCTCTGGGTGCAGTGGGCAGTGTCTCTCGATGCAGTGGGCAGTGTCTCTGGGTGCAGTGGGACAGTGTCTCTGGGTGCAGTGGGCAGTGTCTCTGGGTGCAGTGGGCAGTGTCTCTGGGTGCAGTGGGCAGTGTCTCTGGGTGCAGTGGGCAGTGTCTCTGGGTGCAGTGGGCAGTGTCTCTGGGTGCAGGTGGGCAGTGTCTCTGGGTGCAGTGGGCAGTGTCTCTGGGTGCAGTGGACAGTGTCTCTGGGTGCAGTGGACAGTGTCTCTGGGTGCAGTGGGCAGTGTCTCTGGGTGCAGAGGACCGTGTCTCTGGGTGCAGTTGGACAGTGTCTCTGGGTGCAGTGGGCAGTGTCTCTGGTGCAGTGGGCAGTGTCTCTGGGTGCAGTGGGCAGTGTCTCTGGGTGCAGTGGGCAGTGTCTCTGGGTGCAGTGGGCAGTGTCTCTGGGTGCAGTGGGACAGTGTCTCTGGGTGCAGTGGACAGTGTCTCTGGGTGCAGTGGACAGTGTCTCTGGGTGCAGTGGGCAGTGTCTCTGGGTGCAGTGGGCAGTGTCTCTGGGTGCAGTGGACAGTGTCTCTGGGTGCAGTGGCAGTGTCTCTGGGTGCAGTGGGCAGTGTCTCTGGGTGCAGTGGACAGTGTCTCTGGGTGCAGTGGGCAGTGTCTCTGGGTGCAGTGGACAGTGTCTCTGGGTGCAGTGGGCAGTGTCTCTGGTGCAGTGGGCAGTGTCCTCTGGTGCAGTGGGCAGTGTCTCTGGGTGCAGTGGACAGTGTCTCTGGTGCAGTGGGACAGTGTCTCTGGTGCAGTGGGCAGTGTCTCTGGGTGCAGTGGGCAGTGTCTCTGGGTGCAGTGGGCAGTGTCTCTGGGTGCAGTGGGCAGTGTCTCTGGGTGCAGTGGGCAGTGTCTCTGGGTGCAGTGGACAGTGTCTCTGGGTGCAGTGGGCAGTGTCTCTGGGTGCAGTGGACAGTGTCTCTGGGTGCAGTGGGCAGTGTCTCTGGGTGCAGTGGGCAGTGTCTCTGGGTGCAGTGGGCAGTGTCTCTGGGTGCAGTGGGCAGTGTCTCTGGGTGCAGTGGGCAGTGTCTCTGGGTGCAGTGGGCAGTGTCTCTGGGTGCAGTGGGCAGTGTCTCTGGGTGCAGTGGGCAGTGTCTCTGGGTGCAGTGGGCAGTGTCTCTGGGTGCAGTGGGACAGTGTCTCTGGGTGCAGTGGACAGTGTCTCTGGGTGCAGTGG
>NW_024055750.1:0-2500 GCF_902713615.1 Scyliorhinus canicula
CCCCCAAGAAAAAAAACCCATCAACTTCAAGATGGTTTCATTTTTCACCTTTTCACTATCCTTTAAGAAATGCACACCGTAAATAAACGTTTTTGTTTAAAACAAAACAACACGCAAACAGGTACAATAATATAGTCCATTTTGTTTTTTGTTCTCCTTCCTCCAACTGAAACTACTTCCGTTCATCACATTATTGACAAAGCATCGGCTATCACGTTTTCCCGTCCTACCACATGTACTATTTTTTTTTTTATAAATTTAGATTAGCCAATTATTTTTTCTAATTAAGGGGCAATTTAGCGTGGCCAATCTACCTACTCTGCACATTTTTGGGTTGTGGGGGCGAAACCCACGCAGACATGGGGAGAATGTGCAAACTCCACACGGACAGTGACCCAGAGCCGGGATCGAACCTGGGACCTCAGCGCCGTGAGGCGGTTGTGCTAACCACTAGGCCACCATGCTGCCCTCACATGTACTATTTTTAAATGAAATGGCTGTAACAATAAACTCCAGCTAAACAGCTTTGCACTGTTATTCCGGAATCACTCCAAAAACGTCAGTGGATTATGATCAGTTTATATATAATTAGGGAGCATAAGATGGAAACAGGAACTGTCAGGGAAAGGCACAATTGAGATGTGGAGTTTGTTCAAGGAGCAAATACTGCGTGTCCTTGATAGGTCTGTCCCTGTCAGGCAGGGAGGAAATGGCCGTGTGAGGGAACCATGGTTCACAAAAGAGGTTGAATGTCTTGTCAAGAGGAAAAAGGAAGAGTTTGTAAGGATGAGAAAACAAGGTTCAAAGGTTTTTTAGAATTAGAATTAGAACAGTACAGCACAGAACAGGCCCTTCGGCCCTCAATGTTGTGCCGAGCCATGATCACCCTACTCAAACCCACGTATCCACCCTATACCCGTAACCCAACAACCCCCCCCTTAACCTTACTTTTTAGGACACTACGGGCAATTTAGCATGGCCAATCCACCTAACCTGCACATCTTTGAGCATATTACCGCTTTTTCTAGCAACATTCTTCCCAAACTCCTCATCTCTTACCATTAAAGATTGACCAGCTCCCATATCTCTTAAAATTGTGACTTCTTTACCTGCTCCTCCTGATACACACGAGTAAACTTTACCCACACAAGTAAATTCTTTAAAGAGATTAAATGAGAAATGAAAATCGCTTATTGTCACGAGTAGGCTTCAATGAAGTTACTGTGAAAAGCCCCTAGTCGCCACATTCCGGCGCCTGTCCGGGGAGGCTGGTACGGGAATCGAACTGTGCTGCTGGCCTGCCTTGGTCCGCTTTCAAAGCCAGCGATTTAGCCGAGTGAGCTAAACCAGTCCCTGGGTACAGATCTGGCACCTTCTTATCAATCACCTCTTGATCAGGCTGTACAATCTTTTGCACCTCCTTCGTTTCACTTGGGCTTTCCTTTCCCACTTTAACAAACCCCACTGGCTTATCCTGTTTTACCACATCAGCCTTCCCAGTGCTTTTCTTCAACCACCAACACTGTGACTTGACATGGCCTAGTTTATTACAGTGAAAACATCTGAAACTTTTCAGGTCTCTTCCACCCTCCTGGATTTATTTTCTAGTCTGAGGTACACTCTCCTTATTATCGCCCGTCAGGTCACCTTTACCTTTACCACTTGAGTATTTCTCATGTCCCCAGTTTCTATCCCTCACAGGCTGAAACTGATGTCGGAAACCAAACTTTGATTTATGAACTCATTCATAATCATCTGCCATTCCTGCTGCTGATCTCGCAGTTTTAACCCTCTGTTCTTCCACACCAGTTCTCACTACATCAGGAATTGAACTTTTAAACTCCCCCAAAAGTATAATTTCTCTGAGAGCTACATACATTTGGTCTATTTTCAAAGCCCTTATCCACCTATCAAAATTACTCTGTTTGATTCTTTCAAACTCAATGTATGTTTGACCAAATTCTTTCCTTAAATTACTAAACCTTTGTCTGTAGGCTTCAGGCACTAGTTCATATGCACCTAAGATGGATTTTTTCACCTCCTCATACGCCCCAGATACCTCCTTGATGCAAACACTTTGCTGGCCCTACCTATCAGCTTTGTTTGAATCAGTAATACCCACATGTCCTAGGGCCATTTCATTTGTTTAGCTACCTTCTCGAATGAAATGAAAAAGGCTTCTACATCCTTCTCGTCAAACCTTGGCAATGCTTGGACATATGTAAATAGATTCGCACCAAGCCTTCAACTTTGACACTCTTTCTCACTATCCTCATCACTATCATCCAACTGTACATTTCCCTTTATGTCTGCCAATTTAAACTGACTGTCATGTTTCATGGCCATTTTCTGAAGTTCAAACTCTCTCTCTTTTTCCCTTTCCTCTCTATCTTTTTCTTTGTTATTTTCTTCTCTCTCCTCTTCTTTTTCCCTGATCTGCATCTCCCTTTCTCTTTCTTTTTGTTCTGCTAGGGCTATTCTTTCTTTTCTCCTTTCTTCT
>NW_024055750.1:7500-30243 GCF_902713615.1 Scyliorhinus canicula
AGATGAGGTTCACAAGAATGATCCCTGGAATGAAGAGCTTGTCGTATGAGGAACGGTTGAGGACTCTGGGTCTGTACTCGTTGGGAGTTTAGAAGGATGAGGGGGGATCTTATTGAAACTTACAGGATACTGCGAGGCCTGGATAGAGTGGACGAGGAGAGGATGTTTCCACTTGTCGGAGAGACTAGAAGCAGAGGGCACCATCTCAGACTAAAGGGACGATCCTTTAAAACAGAGATGAGGAGGAATTTCTTCAGCCAGAGGCTGGTGAATCTGTGGAACTCTTTGCCGCAGAAGGCCGTGGAGGCCAAATCACTGAGTGTCTTTCAGACAGAGATAGAGAGGGTCTTGATTAATAAGGGGATCAGGGGTTATGGGGAGAAGGCAGGAGAATGGGGATGGGAAAATATCACCAATGATTGAATGGCGGGGCAGCACAGTGGGGCAGTGGGTTAGCCCTACAGCCTCACGGCGCCGAGGTCCCAGGTTCGATCCCGGCTCTGGGTCACTGTCCGTGTGGAGTTTGCACATTCTCTCCGTGTCTGCGTGGGTTTCGCCCCCACAACCCCAAAGATGTGCAGGGTAGGTGGATTGGCCGCGCTAAATTGCCCCTTAATTGGAAAAAAATGAATTGGGTACTCGTAAATTTATTAAAAAATAACTAAATAAATCCTTGAACGGCGGAGCAGACTCGATGGGCGTCTGGGTTGGCAGCGCAGGCAAACGGCGTGGGCTCTGGGTTGGCAGCGCGGGCAAACGGCGTGGGCTCTGGGTTGGCAGCGCAGGCAAACAGCGTGGGCTCTGGGTTGGCAGCGCAGGCAAACAGCGTGGGCTCTGGGTTGGCAGCGCAGGCAAACGGCGTGGGCGTCTGGGTTGGCAGCGCAGGCAAACGGCGTGGGCTCTGGGTTGGCAGCGCAGGCAAACCGCGTGGGCTCGCGGCTGTCGGCCCTTCTTGCAACGCTCACCGTTGGCTCTCCTTCCGCAGGACATCTGCAAGAACGTGATCACGGTGATCCAGCGACTCAACAGCAGCACCATCATCGTCTGCGGCACGCACGCCGAGAACCCCACCTGCTGGTTTCTGGTAAAGAGCCGCTCTTACTTTGGTCAGCTTTGAAACCTGTCCCGAGTCAGCGGCGATGCACAGGCTCTAGTGTTCTTAATTCTGCCATGGGGGGGGGGGTCGCTGGGCGAGGGCTCCCGCGTTCGCTGCCCATCCCCTCGAAGTGTGGGTAACGGCTCGGGCCATTCCAGACGGGCGGCTAAGGGTCAACCACATTGCTGTGTGTGTTTGTGTGTGTGGGGGGTGGGGGGGGTGGGGGGGTGTTGACATGTGGGAGTACCTTTTAGTAACGGGTGTTTATCAAATAGCTGCAGTGGGTGTACCTTTCAGAAATGGGTGTTTATCAAATAGCTGCAGTGGGTGTATCTTTAAGAAATGGGTGTTTATCAAATAGCTGCAGTGAGTGTACCTTTCAGTAATGGGTGTTTATCAAATAGCTGCAGTGGGTGTACCTTTAAGAAATGGGTGTTTATCAAATAGCTGCAGTGAGTATACCTTTCAGTAACGGGTGTTTATCAAATAGCTGCAGTGGGTGTACCTTTAAGAAATGGGTGTTTATCAAATAGCTGCAGTGAGTGTACCTTTCAGTAATGGGTGTTTATCAAATAGCTGCAGTGAGTGTACCTTTCAGTAATGGGTGTTTATCAAATAGCTGCAGTGGGTGTATCTTTAAGAAATGGGTGTTTATCAAATAGCTGCAGTGAGTATACCTTTCAGTAACGGGTGTTTATCAAATAGCTGCAGTGGGTGTATCTTTAAGAAATGGGTGTTTATCAAATAGCTGCAGTGAGTGTACCTTTCAGAAATGGGCGTTTATCAAATAGCTGCAGTGAGTGTACCTTTAAGAAATGGGTGTTTATCAAATAGCTGCAGTGAGTGTACCTTTAAGAAATGAGTGTTTATCAAATAGCTGCCGGCCACTCCTTTCTATCTCTTTTTTTACAGCGTAACAATGCCAGCTATCTGGCAAGCGACATCGAGGGGCACGAGCTTGTGAAGGATGGCAAGGGGATCTCGCCCCCGTCGCCATTTCAACGTCCTGTCACCATCACAGTTGGTCAGTATGATAGCGAGAGGGGATATCTCGGCTGTTTTCCCCCCGCCCTGTGGGTGCCTTACTGCCATCACTGGGCCGGGCTGGATTTGTTGATCTCGGGGGGGGGGGGGTTCGATGCTAGGGCCCCTCGCTGGGTCGGAAGGTTGTGCCTTCACTCCAGAGACTTGAGCACACAATCCAGGCTGGCACCCTTGGGTGCAGTGCTGAGGGAGTACTGCACTGTTGGAATATCCGTCTGGGTCTATTGGGATTGTGCACAGTGCGGGTGAATGGGAAGGGGTTTGATCCATTGGAATTGTGGACAATGGGAGTGAACGGGAAGGGGTTTGATCCATTGGGATTGTGGACAATGGGAGTGAATGGAAAGGGGATGGATCCATTGGGATTGTGCACAATGGGAGTGAACGGGAGGGGGTTTGATCCATTGGGATTGTGTACAATGGGAGTGAATGGAAAGGGGATGGATCCATTGGGATTGTGCACAATGGGAGTGAACGGGAGGGAGTTTGACCCATTGGGATTGTATACAATGGGAGTGAACGGGAAGGGGCTTGATCCATTGGGATTGTGTACAGTGGGAGTGAACGGGAAGGGGTTTGATCCATTGGGATTGTGTACAGTGAGAGTGAACTGGAAGGGGTTTGATCCATTGGGATTGTGTACAATGGGAGTGAACGGGAAGGGGTTTGATCCATTGGGATTGTGTACAGTGAGAGTGAACTGGAAGAGGTTTGATCCATTGGGATTGTGTACAATGGGAGTGAACGGGAAGGGGGTTGATCCATTGGGATTGTGCACAATGGGAGTGAACGGGAAGGGGTTTGATCCATTGGGATTGTGTACAGTGGGAGTGAACGGGAAGGGGTTTGATCCATTGGGATTGTGTACAGTGAGAGTGAACTGGAAGGGGTTTGATCCATTGGGATTGTGTACAATGGGAGTGAACGGGAAGGGGTTTGATCCATTGGGATTGTTGACAGTGGGAGTGAACGGGAAGGGGTATGATCCATTGGGATTGTGTACAATGGGAGTGAATGGGAAGGAGTTTGATCCATTGGGATTGTGCACAATGGGAGTGAACGGGAAGGGGTTTGATCCATTGGGATTGTGGACAATGGGAGTGAACGGGAGGGGGTTTGATCCATTGGGATTGTGTACAATGGGAGTGAACGGGAAGGGGCTTGATCCATTGGGATTGTGGACAATGGGAGAGAACGGGAAGGGGTTTGATCCATTGGGATTGTGTACAATGGGAGTGAACGGGAAGGGGTCTGAGTCCATTGGGATTGTGTACAATGGGAGTGAACGGGAAGGGGTCTGAGTCCATTGGGATTGTGTACAATGGGAGTGAATGGGAAGGGGTTTGATCCATAGGGATTGTGCACAATGGGAGTGAACGGGAATGGGTTTGATCCATTGGGATTGTGTACAATGGGAGTGAACGGGAAGGGGTCTGATCCATTGGGATTGTGTGCAATGGGAGTGAACGGGAAGGGGTTTGATCCATTGGGATTGCGGACAATGGGAGTGAACGGGAAGGGGGTTGATCCATTGGGATTGTGGACAATGGGAGTGAATGGGAAGGGGTTTGATCCATTGGGATTGCGGACAATGGGAGTGAATGGGAAGGGGTTTGATCCATTGGGATTGTGCACAATGGGAGTGAAGGGGAAGGGGTCTGATCCATGGGTCAGTGTGATAGGATGCCGCTAAACGCTTACTAATTAACTGGGCGATGGTGGAGAGCCAGTCGGATCCATTAACAACTGTTTCCTGCCTCTTGGCCACAGAGGGAAACATATACTCTGCGATGAGCGACACCATCGACGGCAGTGGGGCGATACAGCGGACCTACGGAAGGCTGAAGAACTTGAAGACCGAAGACAAATGGCTTCAGAGTGAGTATTGCGGAGCAGAGAGTGTCAGCAATGACCTGGTGAGTTTGCTGAGCTGCCTGGGCCAAATGTCCCCAAACAGAACAGATGGAACGGCGGCTTTACAGGAGCACGGTGTGAGCCGGAGCTTACTGAGGGCGACTCCGCAGGTTCTGGGCAGAAGACCGGAGGGGTGGGGGGTTAATGTGGACTGTAATCAATCAACAGCCTGGACTGAGGGTTTCAATATGCTGCTTCTCCCCTTAGATCCGAGCTACGTGGGCTCGGCGTGGATTAAAGCAGAAGACAGCAGCATGGACGAGATTTACTTTTTCTTTAGCGAGGCTGAGGGCAGCGGGGCTCTGGAAGGCGATCCGTTCAAGTCCCGCGTCGGACGGGTGTGCAAGGTAAGGTTGAGCGCAAAATCCATCGGTCCAGCGCGCAACGAGAGCTTGGGTTTGGAGTCTCTGTCCATTACAAACCCCATCAATACAGCCAGGAGCCTCTGTCCATTACAAACCCCATCATTACAGCCCGGAGCCTCTGTCCATTACAAACCCCATCATTACAGCCAGGAGCCTCTGTCCATTACAAACTCCATCAATACAGACAGGAGCCTCTGTCCATTACAAACCCCATCAATACAGACAGGAGCCTCTGTCCATTACAAACTCCATCAGTACAGCCAGGAGCCTCTGTTCATTACAAACCCCATCAATACAGCCAGGAGCCGTTGTCCATTACAAACTGCATCAATACAGCCAGGAGCCTCTGTCCATTACAAACTCCATCAATACAGCCAGGAGCCTCTGTCCATTACAAACTCCATCAATACAGCCAGGAGCCTCTGTCCATTACAAACCCCATCAGTACAGCCAGAACCCTCTATCCATTACAAACTGCATCAATACAGCCAGGACCCTCTATCCATTACAAACTGCATCAATACAGACAGGAGCCTCTGTCCATTACAAACCCCATCAATACAGCCAGGACCCTCTATCCATTACAAACTGCATCAATACAGCCAGGACCCTCTGTCCATTACAAACCCCATCAATACAGAAAGGAACTGCCCATTACAAACTCCATCAATATAGCCAGGAGCCTCTGTCCATTACAAACCCCATCATTACAGCCAGGAGCCGCTGTCCATTACAAACCCCATCAATACAGCCAGGAGCCTCTGTCCATTACAAACCCCATCATTACAGCCAGGAGCCTCTGTCCATTACAAACTCCATCAATACAGCCAGGAGCCTCTGTCCATTACAAACCCCATCAATACAGCCCGGAGCCTCTGTCCATTACAAACTGCATCAATACAGCCCGGAGCCTCTGTCCATTACAAACCCCATCAATACAGCCAGGAACCTCTGTCCATTATAAACTGTATCAATACAGTCAAGAGCCTCTGTCCATTACAAACCCCATCAATACAGCCAGGAGACTCTGTCCATTACAAACCCCATCAATACAGCCAGGAGCCTCTGTCTATTACAAACCCCATCAATACAGCCCGGAGCCTCTGTCTATTACAAACCCCATCAATACAGCCAGGAGTCTCTGTCCATTACAAACCCCATCAGTACAGCCAGGAGCCTCTGTCCATTACAAACCCCATCAATACAGCCAGGAGCCTCTGTCCATTACAAACTCCATCAATACAGACAGGAGCCTCTGTCCATTACAAATCCCATTAATACAGCCAGGAGCCTCTGTCCATTACAAACCCCATCAGTACAGCCAGGAGCCTCTGTCCATTACAAACCCCATTAATACAGCCTGGAGCCTCTGTCCATTACAAACTGCATCAATACAGCCAGGAGCCTCTGTCCATTACAAACTCCATCAATACAGCCCGGAGCCTCTATCCATTACAAACTCCATCAATACAGCCCGGAGCCTCTATCCATTACAAACTCCATCAGTACAGCCAGGAGCCTCTGTTCATTACAAACCCCATCAATACAGCCAGGAGCCGTTGTCCATTACAAACTGCATCAATACAGCCAGGAGCCTCTGTCCATTACAAACTCCATCAATACAGCCAGGAGCCTCTGTCCATTACAAACCCCATCATTACAGACAGGAGCCTCTATCCATTACAAACCCCATCAATACAGCCAGGAGCCTCTATCCATTACAAACTGCATCAATACAGCCAGGAGCCTCTGTCCATTACAAACTGCATCAATACAGCCAGGAGCCTCTGTCCATTACAAACCCCATCAATACAGCCAGGAGCCTCTGTCCATTACAAACCCCATCATTACAGCCCGGAGCCTCTGTCCATTACAAACTGCATCAATACAGCCAGGAGCCTCTGTCTATTACAAACCCCATCAATACAGACAGGAGCCTCTATCTATTACAAACTGCATCAATACAGCCAGGAGCCTCTATCCATTACAAACTGCATCAATACAGCCCGGAGCCTCTATCCATTACAAACTGCATCAATACAGCCCGGAGCCTCTGTCCATTACAAACTGCATCAATACAGCCCGGAGCCTCTGTCCATTACAAACTGCATCAATACAGCCAGGAGCCTCTGTCCATTACAAACTGCATCAATACAGCCAGGAGCCTCTGTCCATTACAAACCCCATCAATACAGCCCGGAGCCTCTGTCCATTACAAACTGCATCAATACAGCCAGGAGCCTCTGTCCATTACAAACCCCATCATTACAGCCAGGAGCCTCTGTCCATTACAAACTGCATCAATACAGCCAGGAGCCTCTATCCATTACAAACTGCATCAATACAGACAGGAGCCTCTATCCATTACAAACCCCATCAATACAGCCAGGAGCCTCTATCCATTACAAACTGCATCAATACAGCCAGGAGCCTCTGTCCATTACAAACTGCATCAATACAGCCAGGAGCCTCTGTCCATTACAAACCCCATCAATACAGCCAGGAGCCTCTGTCCATTACAAACCCCATCATTACAGCCCGGAGCCTCTGTCCATTACAAACTGCATCAATACAGCCAGGAGCCTCTGTCCATTACAAACCCCATCAATACAGCCAGGAGCCTCTGTCCATTACAAACCCCATCATTACAGCCCGGAGCCTCTGTCCATTACAAACCCCATCATTACAGCCAGACAAAGTCATAATATCCACTCATGTATATAATGAGATGCAGATAGGCCGTGATCAACACACAGGATAACCAATGAACACACACGACACAGAACAACCAATCAGCAGACAGGACACCACCACTATCAAGCCCACAGGGCATTGAGGCTCTCCCTCTCTCACAGGACACGGCCAGGGAGATAGTCACAGTGCACAGGCCAATGAACATCGTCACCATGTGATAGAGAGCTAGTCTGGTCAAGCCAGGAGGAGGTTATGCGTTAGGTTAATAGAGAGTCAGCCCACAGCAGATTATGAAAATGAAATGAAATGAAAATCGCTTATTGTCACGAGTAGGCTTCAATGAAGTTACTGTGAAAAGCCCCTAGTCGCCACATTCCGGCGCCTGTCCGGGGAGGCTGGTACGGGAATCGAACCGTGCTGCTGGCCTGCCTTGGTCCGCTTTAAAAGCCAGCGATTTAGCCCAGAGATGACAGTGACAGGTTCAATCAAACAGTGTTGGACCGTCTCCTGTGTCGGAAGCCTGTTTCTCATTTTACTGCATCCAGTTGCAGTCGGTGTTAGACCAACACAGATAACACATCAGGAGCCTCTGTCCATTACAAACTCCATCAATACAGCCAGCCTGTGTCCTTTTCGAAATGCATCAATGCAGCCACGGACCCGTATTTGCGCACAGCAAGACCCCGCGAGATCAGCTGCCTTTACTTTCCCTGTGGTGTACCCCCCCCCCCCCCCCCCCCCTCCAGGTCGATGACGGGGCGTCGAAGGCTGCTCACGATTCGTGGACGACCTTCCTTAAGGCTCGGCTGGTGTGTGGCTACCCGACCGAATCAAAGTATTTCAACAAGATTGTGGACAGCTTTGTCCTCCCGGCGGGAAGTGACGCCCGGAAGGGGACGGTGTACGGAATCTTCTCCAACCTCTGGTGAGTGTCAAGTCCCGAGGGAGGAAGCAGGGGTGGGGGGGGGGGGGGGTTTATTCGATCTACACAATGTTCTGCTCAAGGCTCCGAGCGCAGTTCTTGCCAGTTCCATCTGGGTGACCTCTGACCCCGGTCTGGGAAGGCCATACTCCGCGTGTCCGACGGGGAGATCGACAACGGTTCCTCACCCCCACCCCACCCCACCCCGTGCCTCTTGTGGGGGGGGCATAACACTTCCAGAATTACTTTTATAATTAAAAAAATAAATTTGAAATGAATGAAATGAAAATCGCTTATTGTCACGAGTAGGCCGTTACTGTGAAAAGCCCCTAGTCGCCACATTCCGGCGCCTGTCCGGGGAGGCTGGTACGGGAATCGAACCGCGCTGCTGGCCTGCCTTGGTCCGCTTTAAAAGCCAGCGATTTAGCCGAGTGAGCTAAACCAGCCCCTAGTGAGCTAAACCAGCCCCAATTTGGGGCAGCACGGTAGCATGGTGGTTAGCATAAATGCTTCACAGCTCCAGGGTCCCAGGTTCGATTCCCGGCTGGGTCACTGTCTGTGTGGAGTCTGCACGTCCTCCCCCTGTGTGCGTGGGTTTCCTCCGGGTGCTCCGGTTTCCCCCCACAGTCCAAAGATGTGCGGGTTAGGTGGATTGTCCGTGCTAAATTGCCCGTAGTGTCCTAAAAAGTAAGGTTAAGGGGTGTTGTTGGGTTACGGGTATGGGGTGGATACGTGGGTTTGAGTAGGGTGATCATGGCTCGGCACAACATCGAGGGCCGAAGGGCCTGTTCTGTGCTGTACTGTTCTATGTTCTATGTTCTAATTCATTCTCTTTCCCAATTAAGGGGCAATTTAGCACGGCCAATCCACCTACCCCTGCGCATCTTTGGGTTGTGGGGAGCGAAACCCACGCAGACACGGGGAGAACGTGCAAACTCCACACGGACGGTGACCCAGAGCCGGGATCGAACCTGGGACCTCGGCGCCGTGAGGCAGCAGGGCTAACCCACTGCGCCACCGTGCTGCCCACTTTCCGAATTACTTGCCGTAATTTCCATGCCCTCCCCCCCACCCCCCCGGTAAGATTCTAGACAGGGGTTGGCAGAAGCGGAGAGCCATTTTGATGCCCAACGCGACGCCTGTCCCCACACAAAGAGAGGCATGGTCGCGCAATGCGAGATCACTGCGCTGACTTGCCGACGTTCTGTTTTGCCGACAGGAACTGCACAGCGATCTGTGCCTACGCACAAGCGAATATCGACTCGGCGTTTAAAACGCCCAAGCTGAAAGGTTTCACCGGCAGCCTCCCAGGAAATCAGAGGCCAGGGAAGGTATGGAAGGGAGTGCGGCGCGGGATTGAGATTCTCCTGTGACTCGAGCAAAATGGTTGCAAGAGGCATTCAAAATGTTCGACTGGAATCTAATCGAGGGGTTCGGGGTGGTTTATATATAGAATAACAGATACCCGGAGTGAGTTACAGACTGGAATCTAATCGAGGGGTTCGGGTGGTTTATATATAGAATAACAGATACCCGGGAGTGGGTTACAGACTGGAATCTAATCGAGGGGTTCGGGTGGTTTATATATAGAATAACAGATACCCGGGAGTGAGTTACAGACTGGAATCTAATCGAGGGGTTCGGGGTGGTTTATATATAGAATAACAGATACCCGGGAGTGAGTTACAGACTGGAATCTAATCAAGGGGTTCGGGGTGGTTTATATATAGAATAACAGATACCAGGGAGTGAGTTACAGACTGGAATCTAATCGAGGGGTTCGGGGTGGTTTATATATAGAATAACAGATACCCGGGAGTGAGTTACAGACTGGAATCTAATCGAGGGGTTCGGGGTGGTTTATATATAGAATAACAGATACCCGGGAGTGAGTTACAGACTGGAATCTAATCGAGGGGTTCGGGGTGGTTTATATATAGAATAACAGATACCCGGGAGTGGGTTACAGACTGGAATCTAATCGAGGGGTTCGGGGTGGTTTATATATAGAATAACAGATACCCGGGAGTGAGTTACAGACTGGAATCTAATCGAGGGGTTCGGGGTGGTTTATATATAGAATAACAGATACCCGGGAGTGAGTTACAGACTGGAATCTAATCAAGGGGTTCGGGGTGGTTTATATATAGAATAACAGATACCAGGGAGTGAGTTACAGACTGGAATCTAATCGAGGGGTTCGGGGTGGTTTATATATAGAATAACAGATACCCGGGAGTGAGTTACAGACTGGAATCTAATCGAGGGGTTCGGGGTGGTTTATATATAGAATAACAGATACCCGGGAGTGAGTTACAGACTGGAATCTAATCGAGGGGTTCGGGGTGGTTTATATATAGAATAACAGATACCCGGTAGTGATTTACAGACTGGAATCTAATCGAGGGGTTCAAGGTGGTTTATATATAGTATAACAGATACCCGGGAGTGAGTTACAGGCTGGAATCTAATCGAGGGGTTCGGGATGGTTTATATATAGAATAACAGATACCCGGGAGTGAGTTACAGGCTGGAATCTAATCGAGGGGTTCGGGATGGTTTATATATAGAATAACAGATACCCGGGAGTGAGTTACAGACTGGAATCTAATCGAGGGGTTCGGGGTGGTTTATATATAAAATAACTGATACCCGGGAGTGAGTTACAGACTGGAATCTAATCGAGGGGTTCGGGGTGGTTTATATATAGAATAACAGATACCCGGGAGTGAGTTACAGACTGGAATCTAATCGAGGGGTTCGGGGTGGTTTATATATAGAATAACAGATATCCAGGAGTGAGTTACAGACTGGAATCTAATCGAGGGGTTCGGGATGGTTTATATATAGAATAACAGATACCCGGGAGTGAGTTACAGACTGGAATCTAATGGAGGGGTTTGGGATGGTTTATATATAGAATAACAGATACCCGGGAGTGAGTTACAGACTGGAATCTAATCGAGGGGTTCGGGGTGGTTTATATATAGAATAACAGATACCCGGGAGTGAGTTACAGACTGGAATCTAATCGAGGGGTTCGGGGTGGTTTATATATAGAATAACAGATACCCGGGAGTGAGTTACGGACTGGAATCTAATCGAGGGGTTCGGGGTGGTTTATATATAGAATAACAGATACCCGGGAGTGAGTTACTGACTGGAATCTAATCGAGGGGTTCGGGGTGGTTTATATATAGAATAACAGATACCCGGGAGTGAGTTACAGACTGGAATCTAATCGAGGGGTTCTGGATGGATTATATATAGAATAACAGATACCCGGGAGTGAGTTACAGACTGGAATCTAATCGAGGGGTTCAGGGTGGTTTATATATAGAATAACAGATACCCGGGAGTGAGTTACAGACTGGAATCTAATCGAGGGGTTCGGTGTGGTTTATATATAGAATAACAGATACCCGGGAGTGAGTTACAGACTGGAATCTAATCGAGGGGTTAGGGGTGGTTTATGTATAGAATAACCGATACCCGGGAGTGTGTTACAGATTGGAATCTAATCGAGGGGTTCAGGGTGGTTTATATATAGAATAACAGATACCCGGGAGTGAGTTACAGACTGGAATCTAATCGAGGGGTTCAGGATGGTTTATATATAGAATAACAGATACCCGGGAATGAGTTACAGACTGGAATCTAATCAAGGGGTTTGGGGTGGTTTATATATAGAATAACAGATACCCGGGAGTGAGTTACAGACTGGAATCTAATCGAGGGGTTCGGTGTGGTTTATATATAGAATAACAGATACCCGGGAGTGAGTTACAGACTGGAATCTAATCGAGGGGTTGGGGTGGTTTATGTATAGAATAACCGATACCCGGGAGTGTGTTACAGACTGGAATCTAATCGAGGGGTTCAGGGTGGTTTATATATAGAATAACAGATACCCGGGAGTGAGTTACAGACTGGAATCTAATCGAGGGGTTCAGGGCGGTTTATATATAGGATAACAGATACCCGGGAGTGAGTTACAGACTGGAATCTAATCGAGGGGTCAGGGTGGTTTATATATAGAATAACAGATACCTGGGAGTGAGTTACAGACTGGAATCTAATCGAGGGGTTCGGGGTGGTTTATATATAGAATAACAGATACCCGGGAGTGAGTTACAGACTGGAATCTAATCGAGGGGTTCAGGGTGGTTTATATATAGAATAACAGATACCCGGGAGTGAGTTACAGACTGGAATCTAATCGAGGGGTTCGGGATGGTTTATATATAGAATAACAGATACCCGGGAGTGAGTTACAGACTGGAATCTAATCGAGGGGTTCGGGTTGGTTTATATATAGAATAACAGATACCCGGGAGTGAGTTACAGACTGGAATCTAATCGACGGTTCGGGATGGTTTATATATAGAATAACAGATACCCGGGAGTGAGTTAGAGACTGGAATCTAATCATAAGACCATAAGATATAGGAGCAGAATTAGGCCACTCGGCCCATTGAGTCTGCTCCGCCATTCTATCATGGCTGAAATGTTTTCGATCATCTCCAGGCCGGTTTTGATATGCCCGTCTGATCTCTCCCCCCCCCCCCCCCCCCCCCAACAGTGCACCACCAGCACTATCCCGAGAAACGTGCTGACGACCATTCGGAACTACCCGGAGATTGAGGAGTCCATCCAACCCATCGACGAGCGCCCCCTCTACTTCATTAAGCAGGGAAACTACACCAGGGTGACCGCGACCAGAGTCCAGGCTGTCAACCGCAACCTCTACCCGGTCTTGTTCCTCGGCATGGGTAGGTGTTGGGCCTCCGAGAGAGATCGTTTTCCTTGCGCGTGTCGATGAGGGGGGCCGCTAATTTGCTTTTTCTGGCTTCCTTTCCCAGGGAATGGGAAGATCCATAAGGTTCTGCACAGCAACGGGAAGGTCTTCATCGTTTCTGAGATCAGCCCCTTCAAGAATGAAGCTCCCGTCTCCGCCATAACCCTGGACTCCGTCACGGTAATACTCAGATCGGCAACTCCCTCGGGGGTGGCTGGGGTTGGCACTGAGGCACACTCGTGAGGCAGTGCCCACTTAAGCCCACGGGTGATTCAAGGAACGTTCAGGATTTTCACAGTAACTTCACTGCAGCGTTAATGTAAAGCCGACTTGCGACGCGGCCGCCCGAGCATCACAGGGGCAAGAACCGGGACGATGTACTGCCCCGTTTTGTCCCGCTTTTCCCCCCACTCTGCCCGCGCTGCTTTGCAAATGTACTGGTTGCAGAAGGCGCCGACGGCCGTATTGTGCGGCGGACGCGAGGCGCTAACTCTCTTGTGCTTCGTTCCTTTCAGGGCCATCTCTTCGTCGGGACCCCGCTGGAGACTGTCCGGCTGCCGCTGGCGGACTGCGAGGCCTACGGGAACAGCTGTCAGCAGTGCGTCGCGGCCAGAGACCCCTACTGCGGGTGGGACCAAGCGGCCGAGATGTGCGTGCCCGTTGCCGAGGCTGCGAACAGGAACGAGAGGTAGGCCCCGATACACTGCCCTTGACCAGGCTCTCCCCCTCCCCTAACTAAACAAACCATACATTTATTTAGGGACCTCAGCCTCTCTGCAAGCTGGGCCAACAAACAGTCTAGTGCCGCCTCGCCCGACAAGAATCCTCGCTCACCGTCCTCCCTCCTCTGGTCTGGCCAGCTGGCACCGCGACCCCGTCGACCCACGCCTCTTTCTGGCACGGAACAAGATGACCAAAGGCCTGGCCGGTCTCCGCGGAGTAGAGGGGCTCCCATCAGGAAAAAGACTGAACCGAATTTTTTTTTTTTAAAAGCCGCCAAATTCGGTCTTGGAAGTACGAGGTGAATTTATGCTCAAGTAAAGTTGCATCAAATCTCCGAGCCCTGGGTGGGTATTACGGTCCCACACCAGGCCCCAACCGTCGCTGGGGTCTTGGACAGACACCCCAATGGATTGTTCAATTTGTAAGACATCGATTGGCTCACCACCACCTTTTGATAGGGCAATTAAGGATGGGCAATAAATCCCGGGCCTAGCCAGCGAGAGAACTAAATAAACAATGGGTGCCTGAAAGGAGGGAGCGATCCTCACCGTCCCTCCCTGAGCACAGTACTTTCCCGTAAAGAAGGAAGCCTAAACATCCTGGGTTGACGTTCTGGTTGGGCAACACGCCTTTGCCAAGGAGGAACGCGGTCTGAGCGCGACGTGTCTCTTTACTGTTCTTTCATTTCCCATTTCAGCGCCATCCTGCAGAATGTCGACGAGCTCAATGTCTCCCTTTGTTACGACGGACCAGGTAAACCCCACCTCTTTCACAGACGCTGACCCGGGCTACCCAACGGAACATGGGCACAGTGCCAATCGCTGACCTTCCCTTCCCTGATCCACCCATTTGCCACGCCCTCAGGTGCCAATGGCACAGGCCACGGGCACCCTCTTGCCAACCCCCCCCCCCTTCACCCCCGTATGATGAGGTTCCACGGCTTTCACCTGTGTCATGGGAATCCCAACCAAGTCTCAATCTATCTAAGCAGCCCCGCTCAATCGACACGCTAACCACCAACATTCACCCACTCCACCCCCCCCCCCCCCCCCGACGCACAGCGGCAGCCGTGTGCACCGTCTACAAGACGCACGGCGGAGACTCGCCTTCGACAGCACCTTCCAAACCCGCCACCTCTACCATCTAGAAGGACGAGGGGGGGCAGCAGTCACATGGGGAACACCCCCAGCTGCAAGTTCCCCCTCCGAGCCGCTCGCCATTCCGGCTCTGTATGCTGTACCTGTCCTGGGAGTGTTTGATGGGGACAGTGTAGAGGGAGCTTACTCTGTATCTAACCCCGTGCTGTACCTGTCCTGGGAGTGTTTGATGGGGACAGTGTAGAGGGAGCTTTACTCTGTATCTAACCCCGTGCTGTACCTGTCCTGGGAGTGTTTGATGGGGACAGTGTAGAGGGAGCTTTACTCTGTATCTAACCCTGTGCTGTCCCTGTCCTGGGAGTGTTTGATGGGGACAGTGTAGAGGGAGCTTTACTCTGTATCTAACCCCGTGCTGTACCTGTCCTGGGAGTGTTTGATGGGGACAGTGTAGAGGGAGCTTTACTCTGTATCTAACCCCGTGCTGTACCTGTCCTGGGGAGTGTTTGATGGGGACAGTGTAGAGGGAGCTTTACTCTGTATCTAACCCCGTGCTGTACCTGTCCTGGGAGTGTTTGATGGGGACAATATAGAGGGAGCTTTACTCTGTATCTAACCCCGTGCTGTCCCTGTCCTGGGAGTGTTTGATGGGGACAGTGCAGAGGGAGCTTTACTCTGTATCTAACCCAGTGCTGTACCTGTCCTGGGAGTGTTTGATGGGGACAATGTAGAGGGAGCTTTACTCTGTATCTAACCCCGTGCTGTACCTGTCCTGGGAGTGTTTGATGGGGACAGTGTAGAGGGAGCTTTACTCTGTATCTAACCCCGTGCTGCCCCTGCCCTGGGAGTGTTTGATGGGGACAGTGTAGAGGGAGCTTTACTCTGTATCTAACCCCGTGCTGTACCTGTCCTGGGAGTGTTTGATGGGGACAGTGTAGAGGTAGCTTTACTCTGTATCTAACCCCGTGCTGTACCTGTCCTGGGAGTGTTTGATGGGGACAGTGTAGAGGGAGCTTTACTCTGTATCTAACCCCGTGCTGTACCTGTCCTGGGAGTGTTTGATGGGGACAGTGTAGAGGCAGCTTTACTCTGTATCTAACCCCGTGCTGTACCTGTCCTGGGAGTGTTTGATGGGGACAGTGTAGAGGGAGCTTTACTCTGTATCTAACCCCGTGCTGTACCTGTCCTGGGAGTGTTTGATGGGGACAGTGTAGAGGGAGCTTTACTCTGTATCTAACCCCGTGCTGTACCTGTCCCGGGAGTGTTTGATGGGGACAGTGTAGAGGGAGCTTTACTCTGTATCTAACCCCGTGCTGTACCTGTCCTGGGAGTGTTTGATGGGGACAATATAGAGGGAGATTTACTCTGTATCTAACCCCGTGCTGCTCTCACTGGGGCCGATTTGAAGTGTTGAGACGCGCGGTGCAGAGTCGGGATCCTACTCGAACGTGTTGGGCAAGTATTTGAATCAATTTCTCTTTCCCCTCCTCAGGCACTCGATCACTTGACAAGCAGGCGGAAGACTTAACAGTGGACTCGAGTGCCTATCTCTACCTGCCCTGCCCGGTCAGGTCCTACCACGCCGTGTACACGTGGAGTTACAACCAGAAGGAGCACTTCAATTGCACCATCAGGGATGGCTCCTGCTCGCTCTTCTTCAGCGGACAACCCCCCACGAGCGGGGGCCTCTACCAGTGCCTGGCCAACGAGGACGGACTGCTAGAGCTGGTGGCGGCCTACAACGTCAGGGTCAGCGGCGGAGACACGCCAGCGCTGGCGGGCACAGCTCTGCTTTTGGGCCTTACCGCTGCTTACGCCCTGATTTGAGGGGGAGTAGCGAGGGGTGGGTGGGGTCGGGCTTCCCTGAGGCACGCATGGAGTACCCAATTTCTTTTTTAATATATACCATATGCCGCGTCCCGAGCGCCGGGAACAAGCTGGCATCTTCTCACACACGTGACGCATTTGTCAAATGAAAATCGCTTATTGTCACGAGTAGGCTTCAATGAAGTTACTGTGAAAAGCCCCTAGTCGCCACATTCCGACGCCTGTCCGGGGAGGCTGGTACGGGAATTACAACGTCAATCGCTCGCCTTCTTCCCCCCCCCACTGAGGCCACCCACATTTCAGCCCCCCCCCACCCCCCACACACACAGTGCCCACCCACACGGAGAGACTGACCCACAGGTCCCTGCTGAGTGGAGGTTTACAGGGAGGCCGAGGATTCTCATCCTCTCTGACTCAACCCTGGCCGTAATGATCTCGCCGACGTGGGTCACGGATCAATCAGAGTGTTTGATGTGGACAGGGTAGAGGGAGCTTTACTCTGTATCTAACCCCGTGCTGCCCCTGTCCTGGGAGTGTTTGATGGGGACAGTGTAGAGGGAGCTTTACTCTGTATCTAACCCCGTGCTGTACCTGTCTTGGGAGTGTTTGATGGGGACAGTGTAGAGGGAGCTTCACTCTGTATCTAACCCCGTGCTGTACCTGTCCTGGGAGTGTTTGATGGGGACAGTGTAGAGGGAGCTTTACTCTGTATCTAACCCCGTGCTGTACCTGTCCTGGGAGTGTTTGATGGGGACAGTGTAGAGAGAGCTTTACTCTGTATCTAACCCCGTGCTGTACCTGTCCTGGGAGTGTTTGATGGGGACAGTGTAGAGGGAGCTTTACTCTGTATCTAACCCCGTGCTGTACCTGTCCTGGGAGTGTTTGATGGGTTCAGTGTAGAGGGAGCTTTACTCTGTATCTAACCCCGTGCTGTACCTGTCCTGGGAGTGTTTGATGGGGGACAGTGTAGAGGGAGCTTTACTCTGTATCTAACCCTGTGCTGTACCTGTCCTGGGAGTGTTCGATGGGGACAGTGTAGAGGGAGCTTTACTCTGTATCTAACCCCGTGCTGTACCTGTCCTGGGAGTGTTTGATGAGGAGTGTAGAGGGAGCTTTACTCTGTATCTAACCCCGTGCTGTACCTGTCCTGGGAGTGTTTGATGGGGGACAGTGTAGAGGGAGCTTTACTCTGTATCTAACCCCGTGCTGTACCTGTCCTGGGAGTGTTTGATGGGGGACAGTGTAGAGGGAGCTTTACTCTGTATCTAACCCCGTGCTGTACCTGTCCTGGGAGTGTTGATGGGGGACAGTGTAGAGGGAGCTTTACTCTGTATCTAACCCCGTGCTGTACCTGTCCTGGGAGTGTTTGATGGGGGACAGTGCAGAGGGAGTTTTACTCTGTATCTAACCCCGTGCTGTCCCTGTCCTGGGAGTGTTTGATGGGAACAGTGTAGAGGGAGCTTTACTCTGTATCTAACCCTGTGCTGTACCTGTCCTGGGAGTGTTTGATGGGAACAGTGTACAGGGAGCTTTACTCTGTATCTAACCCTGTGCTGTACCTGTCCTGGGAGTGTTTGATGGGGACAGTGTAGAGGGAGCTTTACTCTGTATCTAACCCTGTGCTGTACCTGTCCTGGGAGTGTTTGATGGGGACAGTGTAGAGGGAGCTTTACTCTGTATCTAACCCCATGCTGTACCTGTCCTGGGAGTGTTTGATGGGGACAGTGTAGAATGAGCTTTACTCTGTATCTAACCCTGTGCTGTACCTGTCCTGGGAGTGTTTGATGGAGACAGTATAGAGGGAGCTTTACTCTGTATCTAACCCTGTGCTGTACTCATCCAGGGAGTGTTTGATGGTGACAGTGCGGAGGGAGCTTTACTCTGTATCTAACCCCGTGCTGTACCTGTCCTGGGAGTGTTGATGGGGACAGTGTAGAGAGAGCTTTACTCTGTATCTAACCCCGTGCTGTACCTGTCCTGGGAGTGTTTGATGGGGACAGTGTAGAGGGAGCTTTACTCTGTATCTAACCCCGTGCTGTACCTGTCCTGGGAGCGTTTGATGGGGACAGTGTAGAGGGAGCTTTACTCTGTATCTAACCCCGTGCTGTACCTGTCCTGGGAGCGTTTGATGGGGACACTGGGGAGGGAGCTCTGAAAAACTGGAAAATATTTTGGAGCAGGAAGAATCACGAAAGACTGTCGGGCACGTCTTCCTGGCGTGCAAGGAGAGTAATCCCAATATGTCGAGCTCTGTCTGTTGCTGTGAAAGGCAGGGTGTGCGCCGTTACTCCTTAAACCTCTAAACCCTGGGTGCTCGCCGATTCCTCCTGGCTGCCCCTGCGGAGCGTGCCCGGGAACAGCAAACCCGCCAGTCGTGGGGGGTGGGGAGCATTTCTTTGGAAACCGTATTGCCCATTTTAAGATGCTTGGTACTGATTTGAATGTTGCACTCCAGGTCCAAGAAAGGACTCTTTTTTTTGTTAGAATGTTCCATTTTGTAAGCATTATCTTCTCGCGCCCTGACCATTTTGGTCAAGTCTCAGTGAATGTTTTAATAAAGGATGGAATGTCGAAGGGTTGGTCTTCCTCTCGTTCTGTCATGCGTTGGGGGTGCAGTTGCGAGAGCTGCCCATGCCGGCTCGGAAGCTTGTCCGACCTTTCTCCACTGAGCCGAAGACTGAGCTCGGCTTTTCCCTCCATATTTCCTGTGGCAACGCAGGTCGATAGAGTGGTCAAGAAGACAGACAGCATGCTTGCCTTCATCGGACGAGGTATTGAGTACAAGAGTCGGCAGGTCATGTTCCAGTTGTATAGGACTTTGGTTAGGCCACATTTGGAATACTGCGTGCAGTTCTGGTCGCCACATTACCAGAAGGATGTAATTGCAGTGTTAATGTAAGCCTACTTAAAACATTGAACATACAGTGCAGAAGGAGGCCATTCAGCCCATCGAGTCTGCACTGACCCACTTAAGCCCCTCACTTCCACTCTATCCCCAGAAACCAATAACCCCTCCTAACCTTTTTAATAGAACATTACAGCGCAGTACAGGCCCTTCGGCCCTCGATGTTGCGCCGACCTGTGAAACCCCTCTAAAGTCCATCTACATTATTCCCTTATCGTCCATATGTCTATCCAATGACCATTTGAATGCGTTTAGTGTTGGCGAGTCCACTACTGTTGCAGGCAGGGCATTCCATGCCCTTACTACTCTCTGAGTAAAGAACCTACCTCTGACATCTGTCCGATATCTATCTCCCCTCAATTTAAAGTTATGTCCCCTCGTGCTGGACATCACCATCCGAGGAAAAAGGCTCTCACTGTCCACCATATCGAATCCTCTGATCATCTTGTATGCCTCAATTAAGTCACCCCTTAACCTTCTTCTCTCTAACGAAAACAGCCTCAAGTCCCTCAGCCTTCCCTCATAAGATCTACCCTTCATACCGGGCAACATCCTTGTAAATCTCCTCTGCACCCTTTCCAATGCTTCCACGTGTTTCTTATAATGTGGTGACCAGAACTGCACACAATACTCCAAATGCGGCCGCACCATAGTTTTGTACAACTGCAACATGACCTCATGGCTCCGAAACTTATTTCCTCTACCAATAAAAGCTAACACACCGTATGCCTTCTTAACAACCCTCTCAACCTGGGTGGCAACTTTCAGGGATCTATGGACATGGACACCGAGATCTCTCTACTCGTCCACACTACCAAGAATCTTGCCATTAGCCCAGTACTCTGTCTTCCTGTTATTCCTTCCAAAATGAATCACCTCACACTTTTCTGCATTAAACTCCATTTGCCACCTGTCAGCCCAGCTCTGCAGCTTACCTCTGTCCCTCTGTAACTTGTAACATCCTTCCGCACTGTCCACAACTCCACTGACTTTAGTTTCATCTGCAAATTTACTCACCCATCCTTCTACGCCCTCCTCCAGGTCATTTATAAAAATGACAAACAACAGCGGCCCCAAAACAGATCCTTGTGATACACCACTAGTAACTGGACACCAGTCAGAGCATTTCCCATCAACCACCACTCTTTGTCTTCTATCAGCTAGCCAATTTCTGATCCAAACTGCTAAATCACCCTGAATCCCATGCCTCTATATTTTCTGTAATAGCCTACTATGGGGAACCTTTTCAAACACTTTACTGAAATCCATATACACCACATCAACTGCTTTACCCTCGTCCACCTGTTTGGTCACCTTCTCGAAGAACTCAATAAGGTTTGTGAGGCACGACCTACCCTTCACAAAACCATGTTGACTATCTCTAATCAAATTATTCCTTTCCCGATGATTATACATCCTATCTCTTATAAACCTTTCTAAGACTTTTCCCACAACAGAAGTAAGGCTCACTGGTCTATAGTTGCCGGGTTGTCTCCACTCCCCTTCTTGAACAAGGGGACAACATTTGCTATCCTCCAGTCTTCTGGCACTATTCCTGTAGACAAAGATGACTTAAAGATCAAAGCCAAAGGCTCAGCAATCTCCTCCCTAGCTTCCCAGAGAATCCTAGGATAAATCCCATCCGGCCCAGAGGACTTATCTATTTTCACACTTTCCAGAATTGCTAACACCTCCTCCTTATGAACCTCAAGCCCTTCTAGTCTAGTAGCCTGTATCTCAGTATTCTCCTTGTCTTTTTCCTGTGTGAATACAGACGAAAAATACTCATTTAGCACCTCTCCTATCTCCTCGGACTCCACGCACAACTTCTCACTACTGTCCTTGACTGGCCCTACTCTTACCCTAGTCATTCTTTTATTCCTGACATACCTATAGAAAGCTTTAGGGTTATCCTTGATCCTACCTGCCAAAGACTTCTCATGTCCTCGCTTGGCTCTTGTTAGCTCTCTCTTTAGAGCCTTCCTAGCTAACTTGTAACTCTTAAGCGCCCTAACTGAACCATCACGTCTCATCTTTACAAAAGCCTCCTTCTTCCTCTTGACAAGTGTTTCAACTACTTTAGTAAACCACGGTTCCCTCGCTCGACCACTTCCTCCCTGCCTGACAGGTACATACTTATCAAGGACACGCAGTAGTTGTTCCTTGAACATGCTCCACATTTCCATTGTGTCCATCCCCTGCAGTTTTCCTCTCCAGTCGATGCATCCTAAGTCTTGCCTCATCGCATCATAATTGCCTTTCCCCCAGCTATAACTCTCGCCCTGCAGTATATACCTATCCCTTTCCATTGCTAAAGTAAACGTAATCGAATTGTGGTCACTATCACCAAAATGCTCACCTACCTCCAAATCTGACACCTGTCCTGGTTCATTACCCAGTACCAAATCCAACACGGCCTCGCCTCTTGTTGGCCTATCTACCTACTGCGTCAGGAAACCCTCCTGCACACATTAGACAAAAACGGACCCATCTAAAGTACTCAAACTATAGTGTTCAATATTTGGAAAGTTAAAGTCCCCATAACAACTACCCTGTTACTTTCGCTCCTATCCAGAATCATCTTTGCAATCCTTTCCTCTACATCTGTGGAACTTTTCGGAGGCCTATAGAAAACCCCTAACAGGGTGACCTCTCCTTTCCTGTTTCTAACCTCAGCCCATACTACCTCAGTAGACGAGTCCTCATCAAACTTCCTTTCTGCCACCGTAATACTGTCCTTGACTAACAATGCCACCCCTTCCCCTCTCTTACCCTGAGCTTAGTGAAATATCTAAACCCCGGCACCTGCAACAACCATTCCTGTCCCTGCTCTATCCATGTCTCCGAAATGGCCACAACATCAAAGTCCCAGGTACCAACCCATGCCGCAAGTTCACCCACCTTATTCCGGATGCTCCTGGCGTTGAAGTAGACGCACTTTAAACCACCTTCCTGCCTGCCGGTACACTCCTGCAACCTTGAAACCTTACTCATGACCTCACTACGCTCAGCTTCTTGTGTACTGGAGTTACAATTCAGGTTCCCAACCCCCTGCTGAATTAGTTTAAACCCTCCCGAAGAGCATTAGCAAACCTCCCCCCCCCCCCCCCCCCCCCCAGGATATAGTACCCCTCTGGTCCAGGTGTAGACCATCCCATTTGTAGAGGTCCCCACTACCCCAGAATGAGCCCCAATGTCCAGGAATCTGAAACCCTCCCTCCTGCACCATCCCTGCAGCCACGTGTTCAACTGCTCTCTCTCCCTATTCCTCGACTCGCCAGCACGTGGCACGGGTAACAACCGCAGAGATAATAACTCTGTTTGTCCTGGATCAGAGTTTCTCACCCTAGCTCCCTGAATT